>NC_134491.1:41348814-41619774 GCF_040206685.1 Ascaphus truei
CACTGAGGTAGACCCCAACATGTGTCCATCTCGGGCTTTAACTCCAACCCCTTTGGCCGCTCGTATAGTGCCCGCGACGCGTGACATCACCCGTCGCCACCCGCGAAAGTTGAATTTCGCTTTGCAGCGACGTCGCTAGCGACCTGGTCATTGATTGGTGCAGAGGCTGTCATGTGGTGACAGCCTCTGAAAAATGAAATTTGACTGACTACCAAATTTTTGGTCGCTCCGTCGCGTTGCGCTTACTATAAGCGCTTGCGACGGCAACAATGCATTTGTTTTGGAGTGCTGTCACAAGGCACTATAAGCGCAGCCTTAGATATCACCTGTGGTGTCCCGCAAGGCTCTGTTCTGGGGCCCCTACTCTTCTTAGTGTTCATCAATGATCTTCCCACAGCTTGTAACAGAGCTTCAATACACATATATGCAGATGGCACAATCCTATATGCACACAGCCCTAGCCCCTCTGACCTTCAACACATACTTCAGTCTGACTTTTTAAGACTTGAAAAGTGGATTTCCCAAAACAGACTGTTTTTAGACACTGACAAGACTGTACAATGGTGTTTCGGACCAAGGCAACATTTTTAAAGCTGCCAATGACTGAGCTCCAGATCAGAACCAACGTTAATACCACCCTAACACCTGTTACTAGTTTTACATTCTTGGGCATATGGTTTGACTCCCATTTAACATTCGGGATGCACATTGATACCCTGACATCCAAGACCTATGCCAAACTAGGTGTACTTTACAGGAACAAATCCTCCCTAAGTCTCCTGGACAGAAAGCGTATCGCACAGCAGATGCTGATACCAATTATCGACTATGGGAACATAGTATATGGCTCGGCACCCCAAACCCACCTTAGCCAACTTGATACCCTCTACAATTCAATTTGTCGTTTTGTTCTCCAATGCAACTACAACACACATCAGTGCGAAATGTTCAAAGAACCAGATTGGACATCACTTGAGTGTAGGCGCAAAGTTCACCTTTCCGGTCTTGCCTTCAAATACTTTCTGGGCAAGCTACCTGCCTATCTGAACAAGCTCCTCACCCCTACCACAGGCAGCACTTATCACCTGAGATCTGACTCCAAAAGACTGTTCATGGTCCCAAGGTTCAGCAAAGTATCCGGCCGCTCCTCCTTCTCTTACCGTGCACCCCAAAACTGGAACAGTCTACAGGAGACTCTCACAGCCGCCACCAGTCTCAGTTCTTTCAAAAACTAAGTCTGTCTCACATTTTAACCTTGTCTGTAACTGTTACATACGCCTATAACATATATTATCTCTAACTGTGCATGCAATGTCTTGTATATAATGTATACCCTGTTCACTTATGTAACTATGTATGTTGAAACCATGTATTATTTGTCATCTTAACTCTATGCCCAGGACATACGTGAAAACGAGAGGTAACTCTCAATGTATTACTTCCTGGTAAAACATTTTATAAATATATAAAATTAGTTGTAAAATCCCAGATATACAGTGTCACATGGTTTCCGAAGCTTTCATTTCGGACTAGCGCCTTAACGAGACATAAAAGAAAAAATATATATTATATATTTTTTAAAAATATAAAAATATATGCAGCCTTTAATTACCTTTATTGAAAACGAATTACCTAAGCTGTTGATTGATTTGTTCACCTGTGCTCGATCAGCAAAGATCCTGCTTCCAGGGTTTGAAAATAAATACATTATGTGTGAAGCTTCCTTGTGTTGCTATAGCAACAACTATGTAGGAAGTGACCACTTCCTCTTTTGAAATAAGCGACCATATTGGGTTCCGTGGGAAGTAGGGTCTTCACTGATCGATCACGGGAGAACTGATCGATCGGCAGATTAGATAATTACCTTGGCGTTAATGTAAGGAACTGCTGCATTTATTCAGACAAAAATCCACAAGATGCAACAACACCCCTTTAAAGATGTAGTCCCAGTTAATAATATGATTTACATCTATTTTCGTTATCTAAAAAGATTAGGCCAATATAAGTAATTGTTTTGTAGTCTGAACAATTTTCATGCAATGTAGGAAGTCAACAAGTTTACAATATCAGGTAATGGGGTAAGGCTGATATTTACTAAGCAAGCTCTTCCGCAATGTTATGGGTTCAGCACCACTTAGTAAACATGGGCTATGGACTTTGGCCTTCAGACATGTCTTGCTCTTACACAATGGCACCATCCTTTATTGCTAAGCTAGAATTTAATTAGTAAAGGCTCACCCACAATCTTCTACATTTTGTCCATATAAAAAATTGTAAGGATCTTTTTTCATACTTTATTGCGTGATGGTGATCGTGCACCTAGGGACCATTTTCCATAAGGGGATTTTTTTTGATGCTAAGATTTGGCACAATCTCCAACATAAATAATTGTAGTTAACATAAAATCTATAATAAACCTCATAGAAGCCTTTGCTCCTATGATCACAAAAGACTTATTCAAACAAATATTCCCCACCCCCCTCTCCCCAAAACCCCCGGTCCTCATCTCTGGAAAAGTCCTTTATGGCGCCAATCCTTGCATTCTCAGTTGCCCTGATGGTTACATTGACAGCCATAATAATCTGGTCCCCTCCGAGTTTCCAGTCTGCACCTATGTGACAAGCAATAAGAGAACCTTCTGTCTGACAAAACATTGGAATGTCCGTTTTATTAAACCTATTAACCTTGTTTTATTCTTTAAGAAGCGGTAAATGCCTGACTTCACTGTTTTCTCTTCAGATTGTTAACTCTGCTGTATGCGCGGTGTAATTTTATATTTCCTATTTGAACGTGAAAATGGCAGTTCACAGACCACATTGAAACCAACATTTTACAAGCTGTTTTAAGATGGAGAGCATATGCATAACATCTTCCTGACTTGAAGCTAGTCACTTAAGCTAATTAAAGCATTTCCCTAAAAATGTGGCTTTTTCTTTGGTCCTTTGAGACAAAGCAGTAAGCGTGTGTGAGCAAATTTCCATGGTAAATATGTGAGCAGCCTTTTCATGCTATTAAAATGAGTGTGCTCATATCCTCCCCCCTTATAATTGTTCTGCTATATATAATTACCCATGTACAAAGCAAATGTATTAAAATACTTCTCAATACTAAACACACTACTGTCAGGAAGATGCTTTCTGTATGAACAGCCAAAAAAGACACATGCTAATTAGATTTTTGAAAGGGCTGTGGCGTGCCGGCAAAGCTAAATATTGCAATGCAAGAAAGCAGACTTACACATGGACTTTTTATATGACTTCTGTGTTAAATGTTCATTTATGTTTCCTTTAGATTACCAAGGGGGAGATAGAGTTACTGACTTTTGGAATCTCTGGGAAGACTCATAATCAGTGTTGAGGTAAAGGATTACTTGGGTAATATGTTGAAATAATGCTACTTTTTTGCTTAGTTTCAGAATCAAGCTTGGTTGCGAAGTGGCAATAAGGCATCAAATAGCTCAAAGTATCTTTTTATAATCCCTGCTCAGTATATTCTAACAACTATTGAGAGTATAAGAATGTCCGCTCTCTACCTAAACAAGCAGATAGTTAGCAAATGCTTAGTGAGCTGTGTAACTAGCTATAGATTGCCACGGTCATGGGGCTCTTATGCAATGGTTTAGTGTGTGTGTGTTATATATACACAGCTCAGCCCCCTTATAACGCTGTGCTTGGGATCGAAAGAATCACATCGCGTTATAAGCGGATCGCATTAGAAATAATGTACCATTGTATGCATTGTACAATAAAGTATTTAAGATACCAATAATCGTGTTGTAAAGTATTCGTAACTAAGAAAATTGGGAGCCATGTGTGCATCGCGCTATAAGCGGATTCGCGTTTAACGGATCGTGTTATTACGGGGTTAAGGTGTGTGTGTCTGTGTGTGTGTGACCAGATATTTAAAAAAAAATATATATATATTTATTTTTTAAATATCTGGTTGTAAGGTGTTTCTTAAGTGTTTACCAGAACAGTTATGTTAAACTTAAGCTTACAGGAAATACCAATTCATATCTTTGTGTGGACCAGTAAGTTGAGTGAGATGAAATCCATCTTGTTAAAGTGTTCTTTTTCATTGAAACTTACTTGATTTTGTTTTTATATATTTTTTTTGCAGGTTGCATAACTAAGATGTGATCATCTACGAGCAGATATGTCCGTGCAGCTCTCACATCAGAAGTTCCGAGGTCTCAGAAACGGTAAAGCTGCAAAGAAACCTTGCATGGGCCTTTCATTGTTTTACACGAGCAGGAACAGTCTTGCTCTTAATTAATAAAATTATTTTGTGTTGTTTTTTTTACCGCTTTATGTCGAAGGCGGTTCTCTGGTTGTAGCTTGTATGATATACAGTACACGTCTTCTGAATGAATGGCGGATGCAATAAGCATATTTTTCTGAGCTGTTGCTTTCCAGAAAGGATTAGTCTGGCACCTCCAGGAACAGTGGTCCGGGTCTCCATACACTTTGTTTCTATCTCTTCGTTTGTTGAGATTTTCATATGGCATTGGGGACAAGTATGAGAACCAGACAACTGGAATCCTGTTGTGGGAGTTGAAGTCTAATTGTAGGGTTTAAAGTCTGATTCCCAAGCAAAAAACCCAGTTGTGTTGTCTGTATTGTGAATATACACTGTTCTAATGAGGCGTTGATGTATGTGTGTATTCTTGTCTTGCAGGAGCCTGCACAGAAGCAGAATTGCAATGATCTAAGTCACTGGATGTCTGAAAGCCCTGCAGTACCACAGCATGGCAGGCCTTCAGCTCATGACCCCAGCCTCCTCGCCAATGGGCCCCTTCTTTGGGCTGCCCTGGCAGCAGGAAGCGATTCACGATAACATTTACACCCCAAGGAAATATCAGGTACGTGCATGATTTGGTGTATTTATTTATAGAGCGTTACGAATGAAGTAAATACCCGAGATTTAGAAAGTTTTCTTTTCTAGTACTGATAATAGTTTGCTAAATTACGTAAGTGGCCATACATCTGTTCTTCATATTCGCGTCAGTTTGTCATGTGGTAATAGGAATACATCGTTGCGTGACCCATGTTAGAATTTGCTGCAGCATCTATGCAAGTCTCACAGAACGTTTCTCTGTACACAAGCTTTTATACTCTGTCACCATAGACCGTGCACGTCAGAGTTGCAGATATCCGTGTCATTTACACGCCTGCATCATTTTTAGCATATGTCTGCTTTACCTCCACTACATATCTTGTTACTGCATTTGATCACTGGGCCAAAGAATGAAGCAGAAGTTTCCATTGTTCTTGTGATGCACAAATGCATTGGCTTGCAGAACAGCTGGTACAGTAGCACAGGGGTGCCCAAGTACAGTCCTCCAGCCCCCTCAGCTCAGGCTTTCAGGATGTCAAAGGTGGATCAATTAGAGGCTGTCAGAAGCTGGGATATCCTGAAAGCCTTGCTTGTTGGGGGGCTTGGGGACCGGAGTTGAGCCCCCCTGCATTATACAGTGTTTGTATTTTTGTAGGTTCATGATTCTCTTACGCTAACAGCATTTGAATATCGCAGGTGTTCCGATGTTACGCCGCTCACAGCTTCATTCTACGTCCGTACAGTAATGTTCAAATCACTGCTTACTACCCAGAAGACGGCTGCCGTTTTACTTGTCACTCTGTAAAGCGCGTACTTTGTGGCACCTGGCCTTCAGTTTCTCCGACGTGTTGCTGGTTGCATTCACATTATTGCATTTGCTTTAGATTGTTTCTTTACATTTATTATTGGTTCTGTTTTGACCTTTATTTGGGTGCACTTTTTTTTTGGCATTTAAATTTTTTTTTTTTTTAAATATATAACTCTTTCTGTAGGTGGAACTGCTTGAAGCGGCTCTGGATAATAATACTATCGTTTGTTTGAACTCTGGCTCAGGGAAGACTTTTATTGCAGTACTACTCACTAAAGAGCTGTCGTATCAGATCCGTGGGGACTTCAACAAGAATGCGAAGAGGACAGTATTCTTGGTCAACTCTGGTAACCGTTTACATTTCGTGAAACTCCAACATTTCCATTTATTATTCCTAGTCCCAATCTCAATTTGCAACCTTTCAGTGGGAAAAAATGGATCTTTTTTATTTATTTGTTTATAAAACAAGCATTAAAATGTAGTTTACAATTGGCCGCTCACTAAGATGTCTCTATCTGAATCTTTTCCATTCCAAATGAGCAGCAGCTTTCTGCCCTATGACTTTAGATACATGGGGGGAGGAAGGAGTTTACATTTCTAAACAAGTGAAACTAACCATTTGTGTTTGTGTAGAAACTCCACTTGGTTCCCCAAAAGAGAGAAATAAGAAGCAGGGGAGCCTGGTTCAATTCCCGGTGTCGGCTCCTTGTGAACTTGAGCAAGTCACTTTATCTCCCTGTGCCTCAGTCACCAAAAACATAGATTGTAACCTCCACGGGGCAGGGACCTGTGCCTGCAAAATGTCTCTGTAAAGCGCTACGTAAAACCTGTAGCGCTATACAAGAACATGTTGTTGCTGTTGCTGCTGCTGTTGTTGTTGTTGTTGTTGTTATAGTTATACACAGATTTTTTTTTTTATAATGTCCCTCCAAGACCGCAAACAAAGGAAGATCTACGGATTTGTCATTAAATTATAATTTATTAGCAACACAACGTTTTGGCCATCAGCATGGCCTTTTTCAAGTGACTGGCACATGACCTGTTTTGCCAAAGCATTTAAAAAGGCTCCTTCCTCCTGACTTTCCCAGTCATGGTTTTTCCTACCTGTGTGTAGACGTTTCTCTGACAGGTAGAACCAACAAGGTATTGGACACTTACTGAGCCCCCGTAGTGGGGGGAGGGGATCACGACTCCTGGACAATGTGGTCCCTCCGCTACCGCTCATACACCGGCAGCATCCTCTTGTCAAGATCTGATACATCCCTGGGCAGCCAGGTCCCTCCGCACATGCGCAAACCGGCTGATTTTTCTAAACTAAGGGTTTAATGCATATTTTTGGCCTCCGGAGACGGTTTTTGGGCCATGCGACACCGGGGGATCCACTTCTGGGTCAACCAGAAGTGAGATCGCCGCACCGGAAGCAATGTTTTGCCGCCAAACGGCCATGGCTGTCCCTGAGAGCCTCTTAGTTTTGGAACCAAATGGTCCCTAGAGACAGATTTCCTTGAGGTATGGTTTTCTTTTTGTGCTAGGTTAGATAACCAGTTGCTCCTTGTTGCAGCTTCCTTAGTCTGTCCACTCCTAATACTTCTCCTGAGTATATGGTTGAATCGGACCCACCCGAACAGGTGGCTAAACCAAGGAACGTTGCAACCAAATCCTGGCACAGTATTGCTATATATGCCTTATGTGAAGTGAAGTGGGAGATTCCGGCAATGGATGTTATGGTGACAGGAAAGAGTGCCAATCTCCAGGTCGTTTGTTCTGGAAATCTTGATCAAAAAGTTACTTTTTTCAGAAGTAATGTCAATAGAGTGAAACTTCCCACTAGTGTAAATCCCTGCCCCCTCGCTATCGTTATAGTCCCGTTCTGGCCAAGAAGGCCATGGTTTGCAGACCTACTAAAAATGTCCGGATAAGCACCCTAGAAGTTACCTCCCGTACTTCATCTCCTGACACAGGGCCCAATAAGACATCCAAATCCAGCGTTCCTCACCTTGACAGCATGGGGATTGAGAGGCAGTATTTAAGAAATGAGGGATTGACATACCAGGTAGTCCAGACTGTTCTCTGCACTAGAAAGCAATCAACGTCCAAAATATACCATAGAGTGTGGAACGTTTTTTCCAATTGGCTTGTGTCACAAGGCTTAAATCCGGCGGAAGCAAAGTCTCCATGTACTAGGTTTTTTTGCCGAGTGGATACGACAAAGGTCTTGGCCTTAATTCTCTTTAGATCCAAGTTAAAGCCTTCAGGGTTTTCTCAGTACCTCTTTACACAAGGACATTTTTTGTATCATCAAAGCAACCGAGAAACTCTGATCTCGACTTTGGCCCCTAGTGCCTTCCTGGGACTTAAATATTGTTTTGAAGACATTATCTTCTGCTGCTTTTGAACCATTACTTCAACTTTCAGATAAATGGATTGGATAAGTGACACATTGTGTGCTCATTTGCATGTCATTTCCCAGAATCCCTTGCTGCAGTGTGAGCACTGTATGCTATATGCTAACGGTGGAGGTTTTTTGTTGCCTTTTTCACCCACCATAACTTAAAATATATATGATAAACCTACCCAGCCTAGAAATATTGCAAGGCAAGTATAAACCAACCTCACACTGATGATACCCATCAAGGTTGAAACATGTCTGTGAGTGGTTTGACCTGCTTTGTTAGTCCCATGCTGTGCTTAAAAGCTGTGGGAACGGCGATGCATTTGCTTAAATGGGCTCCATGTGAATGGATATTCCAGGCAAAGGGTGACACATTGTGTGCTCATTTGCATGTCATTTCCCAGAATCCCTTGCTGCAGTGGGAGCACTGTATGCTAGGTGATAGAATGTGCTCACAAGTGATCTTCTTTATTGGCTGTATATTTATCTATCTCAATCTCTCAGGGTGCATCCTCACTGCGCTTTTTTTTTAGCTTTGGGAATCCCCATTTACTGAGAGATTTACCGGTGTTTTCCAAGGACATTTTTACGGCCATCCAGTAGGAAGGTGCAACCGGGACCCTCAAGATTTGGTGGCCGTTTTGAAAACCACCATTTGGAACCATCAGAAATGCTGATAACTCAATCATAAAATATCCCAGTGAACTAAGGTTTCCCCAGAGCTACAAATAGTGCCGCCCAGTTCCTCTCCGGAGGACATCCTGCTTCCGATGCAGGGCCTACTTTGTAGCACAGCAAAAGCCAAATACTGGATTGTAAGCATTTAGTTTAGTCCTTTTTAAAAAAATTATAATTGCAGTTGCTCCCAAATAAGGGAGATACTATCATTTATTTTCGTTTATGACCCAGTTTTGTACTTGCCACTATTCGATGTGTCTGAGCAATGTTCAAGACCGGCCTGGACTTATTTTATGGGTTTTTTTTCCAGCTAAACAAGTTGCCCAACAAGTGTCTGCTGTCAGGACCCATTCTGACCTCAAGGTGGGGGAGTACTCAGACTTGGAATTAACAGAATGCTGGACAAAGGAGAAATGGAACCACGAGTTTGTGGATCACCAGGTAAGTCCGTGTATTGTTTGAAGTAAAGGCATTGTGCTTGGGCTGCACTCCTGTTGCCCACTGTCCGACTGATCGTATATTCATTTCCATTTGAAAGAAACGAGTCTCGCTTGCCAAGCTTTTTCATTGTTTTTTATTTTGGTGCTAAAATCTATATTATGTAGGCATTAAAGTTCCCAATTTATAGATGTTCGTGCAGCCGCTGAACCCTGCACATTTGTATCACTTATGTACAGTATATGTAACAGCCTCTAAAGAACAGAGGATGACTGCTTATTATTATAATATTACACCGTTTTAGATGTTCTAACTAGTGGAGATCGCTGAATCTTCATACATTGTAAGAAATGTTGCTTGGACATTATACAGTTACCATGCAATAATGGTTATGTCCTTGCAGTAAAAAATAACATTCATTTTATACGCTTCCGTAAACTGTAAAGTACTACAAGCAAACATCACATGTAGTATATGATTTTATATTTTTATTGAACAATTTAGTATGTAAATGGTTTATTTTATAATGTGTTTTATGTAATGTGTAGCCTTACAAAAATGTGCTTTTACGATTAAATTAAGAAAAGTTGAAGTAATTTAAATCCGTTTATTTTCTTGGTTACTGTGGCAAGTTGTCTAAAATGAATTTCTCCCCGAATTCGAACCTAAAAATCTTTAGCACAAAAGCAATTTGGTGAGTGTCAGCTAAAGCACTTGATATAAGTTGTCAGTTAGTTTACAAAAGAAACATTGGAAACATATGGTATTTTATTCCTAAAATTCAAACCAGACCTGTACACCGGTCTCTTATGAGCAGTTTGATGTTACATTATTCCTATGTATATTTTTAGATCTTGGTCTTGACCTGCCATGTCTTCCTGAATGTTCTGAAAAGTGAAAACTTATCGTTGTCAAACATTAACTTGTTGGTGTTTGACGAATGTCACCTTGCCATTCAGGATCATCCATATCGAGAAATCATGAAGGTAGGAAAATGTATGTGTCTGTATGTATTATTTACAATTTCATATCATTTTGTATTCGCACTACGTTCAAGTATTGATTTAACTTGACTTAAAATTGTAGTCGTTTGTAATAGATTTTCGTTAAATGCAATTTCATTAAATTCTGTAATATTGAACCTTTGTCACTGATGTAGCCTATTTAGTGGTGAGCCCAGTCTCAAAAGCCATATATAAATGTGTTTTTATCATAAAATCGAACATTTGCTCTGTTTTACTTGGCTATACTTTATCACTTTCTTTTTTTGTAAATTCTTTATTTATAATCCACATTTTTATAACGTTTAACATGTACAAAACAATACACCTTAAAAAAAGACATTGGAGTTTTTGCATTTTTCACTCTGCTCTGTACAGTCAGCAATACAGGCATACCCCGCATTAACATACGCAATGGGACCGGAGCATGTATGTAAAGCGAAAATGTACTTAAAGTGAAGCACTACCTTTTATCCATTTATCGATGCATGTACGGTACTGCAATCATCATATACGTGCATAACTGCTGTAAATAACACATTTGTAACAGGCTCTATAGTCTCCCCGCATGCGCACAGCTTCGGTACAGGTAGGGAGCCGGTATTGCTGTTCAGGACGTGCTGACAGGCGCATGCGTGAGCTGCCGTTTGCCTATTGAGCGAGATGTACTTACTCGCGAGTGTACTTAAAGTGAGTGTCCTTAAACCGGGGTATGCCTGTACTCAGTAATACTCAGACTTATTGTATAATATCATATAAAGGGAGTTATACATTAGAGCACCGGGTATACAATAAAACATTAACTGACAGCATTAATAATACAAACAAACACAAAACAAACGATCCAAAAAACTGACATAAATAAAAAATTATTGTAATTAAACAAAAAAATAAATAAAATAGAAAGAAGTCAATCCCATAAACAGTAGTCCGGGTTATACCTCATTATTGTTCTCACTAGGGCAAAGTGGGTCCCCTTGCAAGTCCTCTCACAGTGTTCTATTAGCAGTAAGCTCTGACCATGGCACCCGAAGGCGTTCACATTGTGACCTCGTGTCAGTGGTTATATTTGATAGTTGTTCCATTTCCAAGACCCTCCCATACTCTCGACTCCCATTGTCCCATAGTGGGGGCCTCCACCTGTTTCCAGTTGGCAGCACTTTTTAATACTTTCAATGCCGCAGGATGGAACAATCCATCGCTTTTAACAGTAAAGGATTATATGCTCTATATATTCATTGTGATTGATGCACAGACGTTAAATACAGTATACGGTCTCCATTAAATCCTGTAGCAATGTGCGATTAAAATGAGTATATGTGCTTTTTCAGACTCCCAAAGCTCTTTCTCTGAAACTATTTCCAAGGTCTTGCAGTGTCCAGCGTGCAGGCTTTATTTAGCGGTTACCTTGCTATTATTATTATTATTATTATTCCTTGTTTGAATCCTGTACAAGCCCGTATTCATTTCTGAGTTCTCTTTGTAGATATTTGTGGACCATATTTATTCCTTCCAGTTAAAAACAATCCGTGTAAGCTCACTCCGTGTACTGAACACAAGACATGCATCTTTGCTTTCCGTCTGTGTACTTTTCCTAGCTCCCCTATTTCTTTTCTGAATGTTAATGAAAACATCGCAATGTAATACAGAACAGGCCCCACCAAACCTTTTCAAGGACGCAAGCATTTCCCTTTTTCCAATTAAAGTGAAACATGTTATGAATGCCAGTGTTACTCCTGCCCTGCTTGCAACTATCTGACATTGTGCAGATATTTTTAGTCTTTTATCTACAATAACTGTAAATGTCTTTTCTTGAACAGCTACATTTATGTGCACCATGCAAATCATATTTGCTTAAGAGCTTTTGGTACCCAAGCAAATTGTCTATGTTGAGTTTCACCTGCCAGCAATCTGCGCTGATGTATCTGTTCCATACTGTTTATTCTCTGTTTTACAAGGTCAGAATAAAGAGAAGTCTCTCAAATCTGAGCGATTAGTTTTGATCTTGAAGTTGCACATTAGGAAGGCTCTGCATGATCTGTCAGAAGTCGCTGGGACTCATTGGGATGATATTTCTGTGCATTAGATGGTTGTTACATGTTGGACCCATTAATAATGTCGTTCTTGTGTCGTGTGCAGATCTGTGAGAGTTGCCAGACATGTCCTCGAATTCTGGGCCTGACCGCTTCCATATTGAATGGGAAATGTGACCCATCGGACCTGGAGGAGAAGATTCAGAAACTGGAGAAGATCTTGAGGAGTAATGCTGAAACCGCAACGGATCTTGTGGTTTTAGACAGGTGACCCAATCCCAGATTTCATTCTCCTCTAAATCGTAAAGGGGCAGCCGCTCCAAGGATGAAAGTGAATTGAAGACAGTGGCATCTTGTAGCTAATGGTGTGGTTGAAACCTATTCCAGCTTGACATTGCAAAGCCAGTATAACCATCCTCACACAGAAACCCAAAAGGCCGAAATAGCTGTCTGTGAGTAGGCTACTGGCTCTGCACTTCTGTATCCCAGGCGGTACTGGAAGCTGTGTAATGCGGCAGGCATAAGCTTATAGGGGTCCCATGTTAAAATGGACATAAAGTAAAAGGTGACACTGCTCATTTGCATATAATTTCAAGAATCCCTGGCTGCAGTGGGAACATTGTATGCCAAGAGATAATGGGGAATAGCAGGGTTGCAGACCTGTCTGAGATGTGTGAATGTGCTCAGAAGTTATATTTATATTTAGTTAAAGGTCGTAAGACTGTTTGCCAGTCTTTAAAGGCAAATGTGAATGTTTAATTTTCTCTGGTTCTTTGTTTGCAAAGTAACTATGATGCCATCTGTAGTCAAATATATACATTTTATGAACTGATATAATTCAGTGTTCCTGAAGAAAAGCAAACCATTTATCTGTTTTTGACAAAATACAAATAAGTAACTTTTCCTGAGTGAGTAAATCTTTCTCATTAGGAGAGCTTCACAGACAAGTTGTGTACATTTTGTATCTGTTAGGCGAGACCGTCCTTTTAAATTGTCGCCACTTCCAAGATAACGGGGATAGAAACCTAATACAGTTTGCATTTGGCACTAAACCAATTTTTGGAACGGGGTGTTTCCTGGAGCGGAACCCCACTATTATCTGAAGGAACTCCCTGTTTCCTGAGATATTAATCCTTTTATGTGCCGGTAAAATTCAAGTGAAATCAAAGCTGGCTGACGGGGTTGTCCAATAGGAAGCTGCAAAATGTTGCTCTGCTGACATAGCGACTTCCTATTGGCTGGTCGAAGTGAGTTTTAATATCGGTTAGGGACCAGAAACATTGGCACATTAACTGGTAAATATCTGGGGAACCTGAGAGCTGCAACGTCCCAGGATAGTACCGTTCAGCTCTGAAGGACCCCTTGTTCAAATCAGGGGCCTTGCTGTTTTTTTAGATAAATATGTAAATTCTTCAAATGAAATGTCCTGGTTTCCACTCAATTCATTGTCCGATAGTGAGAAAGGGGCACTGCTGAACTTTAATTACTTAGAACTTTCCGCGGCATTCTGAGTGTAAATGAGTAAAATGTTCAAAGAAAGGGGGGGAAGTCATTTGTTTTTAGGTATTTATTTTGTGTGGTATCCTGAAACCCACCAGAAGATTTCCTGTTTGTGACTCCACGTTTGTTTATACGTTTCTCACATCTCCTTTCTCAAGATATGCTTCTCAGCCGTGTGAGATGGTGTTGGACTGCGGCCCGTACGTTGAGAAGAGTGGACTTTATGAAAGGCTTGTGCATGAATTGGATGAGGCGCTGCACTTTCTCGGTGACTGCAATATTTCTGCACATCCTAGAGAGAGAGATTCCACTTTAATTTCAAAACAGGTACATATTCTTGGTAAAGAGGATCAAGATGTTGAACTGTTTTTCCTCCAGCTCTGCAAATGTAACAGCGTCCGTGATAACTGACAGTATACTTTATCTGGCAATTTCTACCCTACTGAATGTAGTGATGGGCAGCATTATTCCTAGAAATGGGGGACACTAGATGGGGAGAGTGTCGCTTTATCGATGATCATCTTTGAGAATTAACCAAAGTCTCTGCAAATAGTTAGTCCGGAGTCACAAGCTGCACTTGCCGACCTTGGTATGTGCAGAAGCTTTTTGAGGTTTTCCCGTTGGTAATGACCGCTTAGATTGCTCAGGACGAGATTTCTTTTGAAATTGCCTTAAATAGTACCGCTGGCTCAGCAATTTATCTAAATGGTAGCACTGCCCCCTGTGTGCGCTCTCATCCTTTGCACTACACATTCCTACAGCACCTTAGTGCACTCTGTGCCAGGCTTGCACATAAGCAAACTAAGCTCCAGCGTGGCCCCTCGCGCTCTGAGGTGGCGGGCCCCTCGCGCTCTGAGGCGGCGGGCCCCTCGCGCTCTGAGGCGGCGGGCCCCTCGCGCTCTGAGGCGGCGGGCCCCTCGCGCTCTGAGGCGGCGGGCCCCTCGCGCTCTGAGGCGGCGGGCCCCTCGCGCTCTGAGGCGGCGGGCCCCTCGCGCTCTGAGGCGGCGGGCCCCTCGCGCTCTGAGGCGGCGGGCCCCTCGCGCTCTGAGGCGGCGGGCCCCTCGCGCTCTGAGGCGGCGGGCCCCTCGCGCTCTGAGGCGGCGGGCCCCTCGCGCTCTGAGGCGGCGGGCCCCTCGCGCTCTGAGGCGGCGGGCCCCTCGCGCTCTGAGGCGGCGGGCCCCTCGCGCTCTGAGGCGGCGGGCCCCTCGCGCGCTCTGAGGCGGCGGGCCCCTCGCGCGCTCTGAGGCGGCGGGCCCCTCGCGCGCTCTGAGGCGGCGGGCCCCTCGCGCGCTCTGAGGCGGCGGGCCCCTCGCGCGCTCTGAGGCGGCGGGCCCCTCGCGCGCTCTGAGGCGGCGGGCCCCTCGCGCGCTCTGAGGCGGCGGGCCCCTCGCGCTCTGAGGCGGCGGGCCCCTCGCGCTCTGAGGCGGCGGGCCCCTCGCGCTCTGAGGCGGCGGGCCCCTCGCGCTCTGAGGCGGCGGGCCCCTCGCGCTCTGAGGCGGCGGGCCCCTCGCGCTCTGAGGGGGCGGGCCCCTCGCGCTCTGAGGGGGCGGGCCCCTCGCGCTCTGAGGGGGCGGGCCCCTCGCGCTCTGAGGGGGCGGGCCCCTCGCGCTCTGAGGGGGCGGGCCCCTCGCGCTCTGAGGGGGCGGGCCCCTCGCGCTCTGAGGGGGCGGGCCCCTCGCGCTTCAGAAATAAAAAATAAAAAAATACGTTTTAAAATCTAATGATGAAGAAGAAATGGGAAAAAGATTCTCTATAAATATGAACATTTTTGTTCAAATATGACCCTAAGCGTCATGGGCATCGAAAGTGATAAGGGACGAAGTTTAACATTTGAAGACCAGTGTCTTTGCGCTCCCAAAATCACGAAAGAAAATGTTTTAATATATTAAAATGAATGTGATGTGCAAACACTTCAGCTTTAGCTTTACACGCCACCTGTGTATATAACCACGCCAGTATAGCGCTTTCATTCATTGCAGTTTCATGTTTATATTTTCTATGGTCCCTTCAGTCAGAATAATACATCTAGTCTAATTTTTGGGGCCTCTTAAACGTGACATAGCTTCAGGCCAGAGAAGGTGAAAGTCCGGCCATGACTGCACTGTTAAATACAGTAGGATATCCTGGTATGTAGATTCTTCCCCGAAGAGCTTGCAATCTAATGCTGTATGTGAAATGGAGCAAACTAATTTGATTAGCTTAAGGTCTCTGGCATAGAGCTGGTATCTTGTCCCAATTCATTATATATAATTCCACATTTCAGTGACTAAATCAGTTTCCTAGCCATTACTGTACAGACACTGCCTAAATATACTCTAGATCCCCCAAAATTACTGTTAATATCAAAGTCTGCGTATCCTTTTTTGGGGGGGGGGAGTGTGATTGTGTTTCTTTCAGTTGGTAATTTGTTTTTAAATGGGGCAATGAATGCTTAAATAAGTGTTATACAGGCATACCCCACATTAACGGATGCAATGGGTCCAGAGCATGTATGTAAAGCGAAAATTTACTTAAAGGGAAGCCCTACCTTTTTCCCACTTATCGATGCTTCGGTGCAGGTAGGGAGCCGGTATTGCTGTTCAGGACGTGCTGACAGGCGCATGCGCGAGCTGCCGTTTGCATATTGGGTGAGGGGAATCAGCGCGTCACTACTACGGCGGTCTGTAGGGCAGAAAAAGTGTCCGTACTCGCAAAGCGAGCGTACGGACACAGGGGTATGGGGCTATTGAAAATATATCCTTACTCGCGCGTGCACTTAAAGTGAGTGTCCCTTAAACCGGGGTATGCCTGTAAATCGTTTGCCCTCATAGCTCTGGATGTTTACATTTCCCAGTCGATGCATTGGGAACACACGGGTTCCACTAACTTCTAAATAAAAGTAACGTTTGTCTGTCTTTGCCGCAGATCCTTTCGGACTGCCGAGCGGTTCTGGTTGTCCTGGGACCTTGGTGTGCGGATAAGGTTGCGGGAATGATGGTGAGAGAGCTTCAGAAGTACATTAAACATGAGCAAGAGGAGCTGCACAGGAAATTCCTATTGTTTACAGACACTATTTTAAGGAAAATCCACGCGCTCTGCGAGGAGCACTTCTCACCCAACTCCCTCGATCTGAAATTTGTTACCCCCAAGGTCATAAAACTGCTTGAAATCCTGCTCAAGTACAAGCCGTACGAGCGCCAGCAATTTGAAAGTGTTGAATGGTATAACAATAGGAATCAGGATAACTACGTGTCTTGGAGTGATTCAGAGGATGACGACGATGACGACGACGAAGACGAAGAAATTGAGGAGAAAGAGAGAACTGAAACGAGTTTTCCGTCCCCATTTACTAATATTTTGTGCGGTATAATTTTTGTGGAAAGGAGATACACGGCAGTTGTGCTAAATAGGTAATATGATTTTCCCTGTGTACCGATCTCTGGTTCCGGAGCTGGCTGCTCTGCTTGGAACATTGGGGTGTATTGTTCCGTGTTTGCTTCTCTAATATCCGTATGATTAGTCTGGTATGTGCCACCGGAACGCTCTGCCCAGTGAAACCTTGTGCTTACTTTAAGCCACTAACAATTTCTTCCGCAATTACAATTGCAGCTATTCTTCCCTGTCCACCCCCCTCCCATCCAAAATATATTTAATTTTGAGTACTCCCCTCAAACTCCTCTGTGGTCCTCCCAACATCCAGCACCTGCTGACATTGCGGCTTTGTTCGCCGCTAGGGCAAGCCCTGACCCTGCCGCCATTTTGTGCCTGGTGCAGGAGCCGAGGAGTCGCTGGATATTTCAGACTGCGAGCATGGAGGGGCGCTGCTTTTTTGTTTTTGATTTCTTTTTGCAATCCTCGAGATTTGTTGTAGGTGATGTTTTAATGGACATGCATGAGCTTGCAGAACTTCCCAGATCTTTCTCTGCTTATAAAGAGGCCCGAAACTTTAGAATAATGTGTACAGACAACAAATCTGTGAAGAATCCCCATTCTTCCAATACAAGGTAGCACAACCTACTGCAGATCCGCTGTTCAGTGTGATCACTGGCTGTCCGTAACACACAGCAGCAGCGCATTGTGACGCAGTGAGCTAGTTACACACACAGCAGCAGCACCGCATTGTGACGCAGTGAGCTAGTTACACACACACAGCAGCACATTGTGACGCAGTGAGCTAGTTACACACACAGCAGCAGCACATTGTGACGCAGTGAGCTAGTTACACACACAGCAGCACCGCATTGTGACTCAGTGAGCTAGTTACACACACACAGCAGCACATTGTGACACAGTGAGCTAGTTACACACACAGCAGCAGCACATTGTGACGCAGTGAGCTAGTTACACACACACACAGCCGCAGCACATTGTGACGCAGTGAACTAGTTACACACACACAGCAGCAGCACATTGTGACGCAGTGAGCTAGTTACACACACACAGCAGCAGCACATTGTGACGCAGTGAGCTAGTTACACACACAGCAGCAGCACATTGTGACGCAGTGAGCTAGTTACACACACACAGCAGCAGCACATTGTGACGCAGTGAGCTAGTTACACACAGCAGCAGCACATTGTGACGCAGTGAGCTAGTTACACACAGCAGCAGC
This sequence comes from Ascaphus truei, assembly GCF_040206685.1. Lineage (NCBI taxonomy): Eukaryota > Metazoa > Chordata > Amphibia > Anura > Ascaphidae > Ascaphus > Ascaphus truei. The sequence goes on from NC_134491.1 coordinate 41,367,092, forward strand.
ACATTGTGACGCAGTGAGCTAGTTACACACAGCAGCAGCACATTGTGACGCAGTGAGCTAGTTACACACAGCAGCAGCACATTGTGACGCAGTGAGCTAGTTACACACAGCAGCAGCACATTGTGACGCAGTGAGCTAGTTACACACACAGCAGCAGCACATTGTGACGTAGTGAGCTAGTTACACACAGCAGCAGCAGCAGCAGCACATTGTGACGCAGTGAGCTAGTTACACACACAGCAGCAGCGCATTGTGACGCAGTGAACTAGTTACACACACACACACACACACACACACAGCAGCAGCACATTGTGACGCAGTGAGCTAGTTACACACACACACAGCAGCAGCACATTGTGACGCAGTGAGCTAGTTACACACACACACAGCAGCAGCACATTGTGACGCAGTGAGTTAGTTACACACACAGCAGCAGCACATTGTGACGCAGTGAGCTGGGGACCGCTTAGCCAGTTTTCCTCCTATAATACTGCTGTCCCTGATTTAGGGTACTGCTGCATTACTGGAGTATTCTTACTTTTCTCTAGTTAGAGACTAACCTTAAAGGAGCATTTGTTAATGTTTATGATCAGACATTTCTCTGTGATGGCACTCTCTGGTCACTGAGTTACTTGCCTCTGTAGGTGCTGCCGGTTACTCCTGGTTCTTAAATCTCCATTTTGTTTCCCCTTCAGCAGATGGTACTAGGGCAGGTGTGCGCAAACTGGGGGGGGTGGGGGGCACTAGATTTTCTGGGGGGGCACGGCAATTATAGAGGTATTCTGTACTAGGGGACACTTTTTGAAGGTAAGTGTCTTGTACCTGGGGGTTTAGCTCAGACACTCCCTTCTTGCCACCTATGTTTATAAAATCTATATATTTAACTTAAATAATGTTCCTGGCAGAATTAATATCCACATTACTATACAGATTTGATAGCACTGAAACCTTTCTGATAAGATTTATTTTTTTTCGTTAATACTACAATGAAAAAATTGAGCATGTTTCTTTTAAAACCAGCAATCTCCTCTACCCACCATAAAACATATTATTATTAGTGCAAAGTATGTTTTGTTGCAATCTCTCGCCCTTTTTAAATTCTGTAAAATTCTTGAAGTCTAAAGATATCCGTTGCTGAAAATCTGCCTCCCTGTGAGTTTAAAATGGCCGCTGCCACGCTAACTCATGACCGCGGCTAAACTGGCCGTGTAGCAACTGATGTCAATGAAACGATAACCAGGTGAAGATTCCGCATAAACAGATGACCTGGATCAGCACAACATGGACTATTAGGTTCTGTTATGTCTTCGTTTGCTTTTTTGGGCGATCGCCGCTTTAAGGTTTTATTAAATTGTGAGGTTAAGTATTTTTCAAGTTTCAAGACCAGATGCTAGAAGCGGTGATTCGTGGTCCGTCTGTGCCAATTGTTGTGTTGCTGTGGTAGAAACAGGAGTTGATTTCCAAAACAAAATAGTTCGATTAGATGCTTACTCTGAAGCTGAAAGACGGACATGGGGTTAATTGGCAAATAACCTTTCTGCTCTGAACCAATGTCATTCATTCTTAACTCCATCAATCCTAATGCACAGCCGTTCAATACGGGCCCCATGTTAGAAGTGGCAGCTGCTGGGCTGGGAGATGTGAATGTACTGCTGGAAGCCGCCTTGTACATGATCGTAGCCAGCAGGAATATTGAGAAATGAATGGGGTGAAACACATATTTCATAACATTTCAGGTTGATAAAAGAAGCCGGGAAAGCAGATCCTGAGCTAGCTTACATTAGTAGCAACTTTATAACTGGACATGGCATTGGGAAGAACCAGCCGCGTAACAAGCAGATGGAAGTGGAATTCCGAAAACAGGAAGAGGTAACACGTTTATACGTCGTCCTGGAGTAACGCTTCGCCCGGCTCTTGTACCTTCCAACTTTATATTGGAAGTCAACCATTTGTATAATGTTAATAGCTTCATGCACAAAGCTCTGTTCTAAATCTGCTTTCTGTCCATTCACGCTCTCCGATAGGCACTGAAGTGAGCTTTGCAAATGTACAGGCAAAGTTCTCCTTCACACAACATTACAATATCTGGCTTTCCTCCGAGGGGGAAAATGTAATTATCTGGCATTACCGACATAGCTCCATCACATGTTGCCTTGCTACACGTTACATCTGCATTGCCTGCTGGATATTGGCCCTGACAGTGAAATAGTAATGTGTTATTTTTAGGCACATATACAGTTAGGCGGAGGACTTCATCATTGCCCCCTTGTAATACTAGGTATTATTAGGTATGCTGCGGAGTAGGCTACTTTTACATTTTGATTATTTACCCGTTGCTTTTTGTATTTATTACATGCCAAGAATGTAATCTTCTACCCTCGGGTTACAATGTAGAGCTGTACATACAAAATAATAAGACGTAGTTACAGAAACGTAGGCTTCATATTTTAATTAATTGAGTTTATTGCTCCTTAACCATGTATACACTTAGTTTTCTGAGAAGGATAATGTAATGAGAGCACACACAGGCTGCAGGCATGCACACAGGCTGCAGGCATGCACACAGGCTGCAGGCATGCACACAGGCTGCAGGCATGCACACAGCCCTTGCAATGGGTCGCAGGTTTCTCCTGCACTTCTGTTTGACAGTAAATGAAGCAGCATAAGACGGTTGCTCTGAGATAACGTTTATCTTCTGTTATGGCTTCTTTTTGTTAATATTATTATTGTAAAAGGGAAAAAAACATGTTCTATTTACATCTCTAGGTTCTGCGAAAGTTTCGAGCACATGAAACTAACCTCCTTATAGCTACCAGCATTGTAGAAGAGGGGGTTGATATACCAAAATGCAACTTGGTGGTTCGATTTGATTTGCCGTCAGAATACAGATCCTATGTTCAGTCCAAAGGAAGAGCCAGGGCCCCCATTTCAAATTACATCATGTTATCAGACACTGATAAAATTAAAGATTTTGAAGAGGATCTCAAAACCTATAAAGCCATTGAAAAGGTGCGTGACGTACACTCAATATATTTTTTCCTTTTTGCATACGTTTGAAAACAATTGATGCAATTAGCTTTTGGATTTTAGATCTTGCGAAATAAATGCTCCAAGCCCATAGATTGTGGAGAAACCGAATCAGAGGCCATTGTGGACGATGATGAAATCTTTCCACCATACGTATTGCGGCAAGATGATGGCAGTCCAAGAGTTACCATCAACACTGCTATTGGACACATCAATAGGTAGGTGCACGTTTTATTGGTTAGTGTTGGACAATCTTGGATAATTGGTCATCTCTCTCTAACATTGTAGTCAAACTGATTATAATTCATTTGGGACAACTGACAGAGGTATCTGTTCTCCTGAAAGCATATCTTGTTTCTTGCCATTCTGTTTCAAACTGATGCAGCACTTAACATGTTATAAGATATTTGAAGTTGATATCATGGAATTTCACACCACCAATTAAAAGTTTGCTACAAATTAGGAGTCTAAAGTGGAGAGAATGCTGGTAAAACGGAGAAGACCTTGTTTCCTTAGTTCATGGTTCCTATTGTGTATATTACCTAAGCATGTGCATATATACGCTCTTTATGTTTACTATGAAAGTTGCATGTGTTTTGGCTGTGCACACTGAATGATAATTAAAACTTTCAGGCTTGGCGCAAAGTGTAACGTTGTCGCACCCATATGATCCTTTTTGTCTTTTGCAAGGTATTGTGCTAGGTTACCTAGTGACCCGTTCACTCACCTTGCTCCCAAGTGTAAGACCCGAGAATTGCCCGATGGGATTTTCCGCTCCACGCTCTACCTGCCGATCAACTCTCCTCTCCGAGCCCCAATTGTTGTAAGTACTTGGTAAGAATGACATTGCAGGGACGAGGCGAACGTTCATCTGTGACTGCAGTTATTGCTGGATTCAGCCTCTAACACAGCTGCAGTAGACCAGTTGTGTACCCTTTTTACAAAAAGTATTAGGAATTCTCGTTATTCAAGTCTAATTTACGGAACAGTACGGTCCCCAAACCTTGTTAAAGATGTAGCTTTTTGTTTAATAACAGCGATAAATTGCAGCATTGCTTTTGATCCTTCACCCGTTACTCCTCTTCGCACCACGTAATCAGTTAGGATCCCTGCAGCAGCAAACTCGCTGAAATTGTTGATCTTTGTGATTTTTTTTTTTTTTTTTTTTAAAGCTGAATGAGTTTGTTGTAAATGTTCCAGGGTCCTGCAATGAGCTGTGCCAGGCTGGCTGAGAGAGTGGTGGCTCTTATTTGCTGTAGGAAACTGCATCAGATTGGTAAGAACTTTTGCAGCAAAATTCATGCTGCTGGTGAGAAAACAGTCATTACAATTCTGCTTCTAAAATGGGATCCCCTGAATTAGTTCTATTTCCCTTAGATTTGTAAGCGCACTCTGACACCAAGCCTACTCGGCGGCGTCCTGTTTTGCGTGTTAACAAAATCTATTAAAATCATTGCTAAAAATATGCATTATCTAAGGCCCACTATTAAGGATCTTTGCCTTTACATTTAATGTTTTTAATGACGTTATGGGGCTTGTTTAGGAACCTGTGTGCAGCGTTAGACTTGTAATTACTTAATATAAATATAATAGTATATAGCAAGATGTCAGGGGAAAAGTGCTCCCAAAAAGGATGGCGGATGTGAGAGAGGTCTCGGATTCTCAACATGAAACCGGTTTCACCTACCCTTTAGTTTAATCTCTCACACAAATGTGCAGTCTGTTTTATTGAGCAATGGGTTTCACTGCTACAGGAATTCGGAGAACCAGTGCAGTATCTATTTTTGATGCGTGCTGTCAGAATCCGGTGCAGTATCTGGTATGTGTGCTGTCAGAATCCGGTGCAGTATCTGGTATGTGTGCGGTCAGAATCCGGTCAGAATCCGGTGCAGTATCTGGGATGCGTGCTGTCAGAATCCGGTCAGAATCCGGTGCAGTATCTGGGATGCGTGCGGTCAGAATCCGGTGCAGTATCTGGGATGCGTGCGGTCAGAATCCGGTGCAGTATCTGGGATGCGTGCGGTCAGAATCCGGTGCAGTATCTGGGATGCGTGCGGTCAGAATCCGGTGCAGTATCTGGGATGCGTGCGGTCAGAATCCGGTTCAGTATCTGGGATGCGTGCGGTCAGAATCCGGTGCAGTATCTGGGATGCGTGCGGTCAGAATCCGGTGCAGTATCTGGGATGCGTGCGGTCAGAATCCGGTGCAGTATCTGGGATGCGTGCGGTCAGAATCCGGTGCAGTATCTGGTATGCGTGCTGTCAGAATCCGGTGCAGTATCTGGTATGCGTGCTGTCAGAATCCGGTCAGAATCCGGTGCAGTATCTGGGATGCGTGCGGTCAGAATCCGGTGCAGTATCTGGGATGCGTGCGGTCAGAATCCGGTGCAGTATCTGGGATGCGTGCGGTCAGAATCCGGTGCAGTATCTGGGATGCGTGCGGTCAGAATCCGGTGCAGTATCTGGGATGCGTGCGGTCAGAATCCGGTGCAGTATCTGGGATGCGTGCGGTCAGAATCCGGTGCAGTACCTGGGGTGGGTGCGGTCAGAATCCGGTGCAGTATCTGGGGTGCGTGCTGTCAGAATCCGGTGCAGTAACTGGGATGCGTGCGGTCAGAATCCGGTGCGGTATCTGGGGTGCGTGCTGTCAGAATCCGGTGCAGTATCTGGGGTGGGTGCTGTCAGAATCCGGTACAGTATCTGGGGTGGGTGCTGTCAGAATCCGGTACAGTATCTGGGGTGGGTGCTGTCAGAATCCGGTACAGTATCTGGGGTGGGTGCTGTCAGAATCCGGTACAGTATCTGGGGTGGGTGCTGTCAGTATCCGGTGCAGTATCTGGGGTTGGTGCTGTCAGAATCCGATGCAGTATCTGGGGTGGGTGCTGTCAGAATCCGGTACAGTATCTGGGGTGGGTGCTGTCAGTATCCGGTGCGGTATCTGGGGTGCGTGCTGTCAGTATCTGGGGTGGGTGCTGTCAGAATCCGATGCAGTATCTGGGGTGCGTGCTGTCAGTATCTGGGGTGGGTGCTGTCAGAATCCGATGCAGTATCTGGGGTGGGTGCTGTCAGAATCCGATGCAGTATCTGGGGTGGGTGCTGTCAGTATCCGATGCAGTATCTGGGGTGGGTGCTGTCAGAATCCGGTACAGTATCTGGGGTGGGTGCTGTCAGAATCCGATGCAGTATCTGGGGTGCGTGCTGTCAGTATCTGGGGTGGGTGCTGTCAGAATCCGATGCAGTATCTGGGGTGCGTGCTGTCAGTATCTGGGGTGGGTGCTGTCAGAATCCGATGCAGTATCTGGGGTGGGTGCTGTCAGAATCCGATGCAGTATCTGGGGTGGGTGCTGTCAGTATCCGGTGCAGTATCTGGGGTTGGTGCTGTCAGAATCCGATGCAGTATCTGGGGTCGGTGCTGTCAGTATCCGGTGCGGTATCTGGGGTGGGTGCTGTCAGAATCCGATGCAGTATCTGGGGTGCGTGCTGTCAGTATCTGGGGTGGGTGCTGTCAGAATCCGATGCAGTATCTGGGGTGCGTGCTGTCAGTATCTGGGGTGGGTGCTGTCAGAATCCGATGCAGTATCTGGGGTGCGTGCTGTCAGTATCTGGGGTGGGTGCTGTCAGAATCCGGTGGGGAATATCGGTTTCTTGTTGTACTTAGGTGAATTGGATGATCATTTGATGCCGGTTGGAAAAGAAACCGTTAAATACGAGGAGGAGCTTGATTTGCACGATGAGGAGGAGACCAGTGTTCCAGGCAGGCCGGGCTCTACAAAAAGAAGGCAGTGCTATCTGAAAGCTGTGAGTATGGGTCAGCCATGGCAAAAAGACCAACATGTTCCATGGCAGAGGGATTTAACACTGATTTGGATGAACTCGTTCAAAGTGAGCACACATGTTCTAGCCTGTGAAGCCCAGAGTATGTCCGGGCCTGTGAAGCCCAGAATATGTCCGGGCCTGTGAAGCCCAGAATATGTCCGGGCCTGTGAAGCCCAGAATATGTCCGGGCCTGTGAAGCCCAGAGTATGTCCGGGCCTATGAAGCCCAGAGTATGTCCGGCCCTGTAAAGTCCAGAGAATGTCCGGGCCTGTGAAGCCCAGAGTATGTCCGGCCCTGTGAAGCCCAGAGTATGTCCGGGCCTGTGAAGCCCAGAGTATGTCCGGGCCTGTGAAGCCCAGAGTATGTCCGGGCCTGTGAAGCCCAGAGTATGTCCGGGCCTGTGAAGCCCAGAGTATGTCCGGGCCTGTGAAGCCCAGAGTATGTCCGGGCCTATGAAGCCCAGAGTATGTCCGGCCCTGTGAAGCCCAGAGTATGTCCTGCCCTGTGAAGCCCAGAGTATGTCCGGCCCTGTGAAGCCCAGAGTATGTCCGGGCCTGTGAAGCCCAGAGTATGTCCGGGCCTGTGAAGCCCAGAGTATGTCCGGGCCTGTGAAGCCCAGAGTATGTCCGGCCCTGTGAAGCCCAGAGTATGTCCGGGCCTGTGAAGCCCAGAGTATGTCCGGGCCTGTGAAGCCCAGAGTATGTCCGGCCCTGTGAAGCCCAGAGTATGTCCGGGCCTGTGAAGCCCAGAGTATGTCCGGCCCTGTGAAGCCCAGAGTATGTCCGGCCCTGTGAAGCCCAGAGTATGTCCGGGCCTGTGAAGCCCAGAGTATGTCCGGGCCTGTGAAGCCCAGAGTATGTCCGGGCCTGTGAAGCCCAGAGTATGTCCGGGCCTGTGAAGCCCAGAGTATGTCCGGCCCTGTGAAGCCCAGAGTATGTCCGGGCCTGTGAAGCCCAGAGTATGTCCGGGCCTGTGAAGCCCAGAGTATGTCCGGCCCTGTGAAGCCCAGAGTATGTCCGGCCCTGTGAAGCCCAGAGTATGTCCGGCCCTGTGAAGCCCAGAGTATGTCCGGCCCTGTGAAGCCCAGAGTATGTCCGGGCCTGTGAAGCCCAGAGTATGTCCGGGCCTGTGAAGCCCAGAGTATGTCCGGGCCTGTGAAGCCCAGAGTATGTCCGGCCCTGTGAAGCCCAGAGTATGTCCGGCCCTGTGAAGCCCAGAGTATGTCCGGGCCTGTGAAGCCCAGAGTATGTCCGGCCCTGTGAAGCCCAGAGTATGTCCGGGCCTGTGAAGCCCAGAGTATGTCCGGCCCTGTGAAGCCCAGAGTATGTCCGGGCCTATGAAGCCCAGAGTATGTCCGGCCCTGTGAAGCCCAGAGTATGTCCGGCCCTGTGAAGCCCAGAGTATGTCCGGGCCTGTGAAGCCCAGAGTATGTCCGGGCCTGTGAAGCCCAGAGTATGTCCGGCCCTGTGAAGCCCAGAGTATGTCCGGCCCTGTGAAGCCCAGAGTATGTCCGGCCCTGTGAAGCCCAGAGTATGTCCGGCCCTGTGAAGCCCAGAGTATGTCCGGCCCTGTGAAGCCCAGAGTATGTCCTGCTCATTAAAAAATAATAATTCAGTGTTAAAATTGTTTATTTCCTCTCTATGCTTGAGGGTTACCGTGATACCTTATATTCTGCACTCAAATCTGGGGATAACTTCATTTTAATCTGCCAGACACTTAATATTTCATTCTCCTGAAAAAGCATCTGATTTTAAAAATAGAAACTGTTTTGGATTGGCGCATATTTGGTACATGGTGGTGTGCCAAGGACCTCTACCAGTGTGGGAATATCCTGTACGGGCCGTTTGAGTGAATGCGACGCGTTTTATGGCTTAGCAATGGTTGGTAAATATGGCACACTCTCTCTCCTTATACCTTTCTCTATTCAATTACAGATTCCGGAATGCTTACAGAATAGCTATCCTCAGCCAGGCCAGCCTTGTTACCTTTACGTAATACAAATGGTGTTAACCACCCCTCTACCTGACGAGCTTAATTTTAGGAGGCGAAAACTCTATCCTCCTGAAGACACAACAAGATGCTTTGGAATCCTGACCGCCAAATGCATACCTCAGGTAGCGCCTCCCCGCCTCCCGCTCTGTGAACTGTGCAAGTCTTGTGTCCATTTATCAGTTTTATCTGCTGTTTCAGCTTTAGGTTCTTTTTAACATTTAATAGGAGAATATTTCAATAGTGTGGGAAATAATGTCGCCCTCATAATATTTGATTATGGGGAAATAATGGACATTGTATACATTAAAGCGTGCTGAGGGGATAAAGTGATCTGGGAATTGAGAATTAAAGCAATTAAAACGTGAACTTTTTTTGAATGTTTTGAAGACACTGTTACTTCCCTTTAATTCCTGTTAGGTGGATCATTGATATTGTTCATCATGCTTTGTATATATGTAATAACTTGTAAGCGGCAATTTCCTCCCTCTCCCCGGGAGCCTCGATGAGTTTGGCAGAAGGTTGATATTTTGCCCCATAAACATAAACACGACCGGCGGCTCATTGTTTATAAAAATAAATGTTTTATTCTTTGAAAATTTTGTGGTAGTAAAAGAATCTCTCGCTTCCGGGGTTACCATGGAAACCTTTAGGCGGTACCTCTCGCTTCCGGGGTTACCATGGAAACCTTTAGGCGGTACCACTCGCTTCCGGGGTTACCATGGAAACCTTTAGGCGGTACCTCTCGCTTCCAGGGGTTACCATGGAAACCTTTAGGCCAGGGCTACTCAACTCCAGTCCTCGAGGGCTGCAAACAAGCCAGGTTTTCAGGATATCCCTACTTCAGCACAGCTGGCTCAATTAGTGGCTCAGTCATACTGAGCCACTAATTGAGTCATCTGTGCTGAAGTAGGGATATCCTGAAAACCTGGCCTGTTTGCGGCCCTCGAGGACTGGAGTTGTGCAGGCCTGCTTTAGGCGGTACCTCTCGCTTCCGGGGTTACCATGGAACCCTTTAGGCGGTACAGAGCGCCACTGTAACTTCCCCAACACTTCATATTTCAAATGCGTTTATCTCCTGAACGAAGCTTCAGATTAATAAATAAATAAGCAGCGCGAAGGGCACGGAATATGTTATAGCAGTGTCATAAATACATTTTATTTGACATTGTTGTTTTGTTAATAAATAGATTAAAATGTTTGTTATGCTGTGTTTTTAAATGGCCGTAATCATGTCAATGAGAGAATGATTTATGATGACATTGTTGCCTGTAGGTGTTCAAATTTATTATGATTTTCTTTCTGTAACCTGAAAATACTTGAGTTCAAAATATTTAAAAAAAAATAGGCGTTCAATGTGGACTGCTGCTTTACACGGGGAATACTGTGTGAGACGTGTACAATACAAGTGTATCTCTAAGTATCTATGTCCCATGTTGCTCATGTATGTCTTCCAGATCCCTCACTTTCCTGTGTACACACGGTCTGGGGAGGTGACCATATTGATTGAGCTGAAGAAGTCCAACTTTGCTCTGAGTTTGCAACAACTCGAGCTCATCACAAGACTTCACCAGTATATTTTTTCACACATTCTTCGTCTGGAGAAACCTGCACTAGAATTTAAACCCACAGCAACCGACTCTGCTTACTGTGTTCTACCTCTCAATGTTGGTAAGTGACGATAGTGCCACAAACGATGCTTGCGTTTCATGTCATTACCCAGAATCCCTGGCTGCAGTGGAAGCATTGTATGCTAAGGCTAAGTCCCCGGTGGTGGCTGCTTCACGTGCGCTTGGCGGCAGGTGCACAGCTTAAAACCGCGGTCTGTGCTTGAGCTGCAGGGGGGAAAAATGTGGGGGGGGGGGGGGGGGGGATGTTGGCGCAGCCATGACATCACCCGGCTGGTTTACCCTCATTGGCTGAACTGCCGGGGGGGGGGGAGGGGGCGTGGCCAGCGATCCGTCTCCAGTTCTGAATACAATTTCCTAGTATTCAGAAAATCTGGTCGTGCGTCGCGGCGGTAAATTGCGCCCTAGGGTAGCTAGTGGGGCCGGCCCCATTTGAGGGGAGGTTCTTGTCCCTGCGGCGTGCGCTGCAGCAGGCACCGGGGACCTAGTCGTAGAGATAATTGGAAAGTGCTCACAAGTGGGGTTTTTATTTGCTATAGCAGAAAAACAAAACTCATAGCAAGAATACCAAGGCTTGGCAAATACATTGGGACAGTTATGGGATCTGGCATATTTGAATATATTTTTGCCGACCGTCAGATATAAGATTAGTTTGTTGGTACTCCGTGGGGGAAAAGCAGTTTTTAGATGAAATAAACTTTTGAATGTTGTATCTGCAATGCAGCCGGTTACATTTCCCTTATTACGGACGTGAGCCAGAGAAGCATAACTACATCATTATATTGTACGCTCTACATGGCCGGAGCCAATTCCATCAGCGCTGTCCAAGAAGGAAATAGGGTTAACTAAAAAGGTTTATTTAAAAAAAGAGAACAAAGCCTCTCTAATGTGTGACACTTTCACTAATCTCTCCCAAGTTAATGGCTCCAGCACTTTGGACATCGACTTTAAGTTCATGGAAGATATTGAAAAATCAGAAGCACGTGCTGGCATTCCTAGTACTCAGTATACCAGCGACAGTCCTTTTATTTTCAAACTAGAAGATTACCAAGATGCAGTTATCATTCCAAGGTAAGTACTGTATTCCACTGTCTGTGTGATTTGTAAGAAACCATTGTTATTATGAATTCCTCGGCCTTGGATACAAAAAACGTGTTTGGTCTCTTAAACTCCTGGACACCTAATAACATCTCCCATAGTGACGTGTTACATCATCTCTGCAGGAAAAATACTTGAATTTGCTTAGTTATGCTTTTTTTTTTTTTCTCCCCACAGATATCGCAATTTTGATCAGCCTCATAGATTTTATGTAGCTGATGTATACACTGATCTTACTCCCCTCAGTAAATTCCCTTCCCTGGAATATGAAACATTTGCTGAATATTATAAAACAAAATATAACCTTGACTTGACCAACGTGAACCAGCCACTGCTGGACGTGGACCACACCTCATCTAGGTAAGGCAGAATGCCGTGCCTGTGTGTGTCACGGAGGGAATGTGTCCGTAATATAGCAATACAACCTGCGCGCACGCTTCTAACCGCATACATGCTTAGCCCTTTCTCTGAGCGCCCTGACAAATAGTTGTGGGAAGTGATGAGCAGGTAAAGAAGGTTTTCTAGAGCTCCAATTGTGGGTTTTATTTTCTTGGTTTCCGCCAATAAGAAATGTAATCTTATTGGATTTAAGGAGATTAGGATTTTGACAGCCCTTCTGTTTAGGGGTTGGTGTGTCTGATGGAAATCTGCACTTCCCTGTGGGACTGTAGGTTGTGCAATTGCTTCCAGCCAGACCTTGTTGTTTTTCTACTAGAAAATAAGGCATGAAAGCCATTCGTCTCCCCTTCACGCGCCTGTCGAACCCAAGACTAAAATGGATCTCCGCTTTTTTTGTTTATGTAGATGACATTTTAAAGAAGCGTTATAAAAAGTTTCCAGGTTTAGTGCAACCCTACAACGAAAAGCTTCACTTCCGCTTTGTGTCTCACACAATGTTTTCCCAAGTCTTTATTATGTCCTTTAATCCATGTTCAGCGCCCTACACCCGTTTTGTTGTGATACAGGGCCCTTTTTATCATTATATTCTTTTTAGACTTAATTTACTGACTCCACGCCATTTGAATCAGAAGGGGAAAGCTTTGCCACTGAGCAGTGCTGAAAAGAGGAAAGCCAAGTGGGAAAGTTTGCAGAATAAACAGGTAATTGTATTTAACTACTTGTTATAAGATGCGTTTTCTGATCCCACAGAAACCAGTCCATTAGTTTGATTTTTTTTTCTTCTTAAAGATCTTGGTCCCTGAACTCTGCGCTATACATCCCATCCCAGCATCCTTGTGGAGGAAAGCGGTTTGCCTGCCAAGCATCCTGTATCGCTTACATTGCCTCCTGACCGCCGAGGAACTTCGCGCTCAGACCGCCACTGATGCTGGCGTTGGCGTAAAATCGCTTCCAGAAGATTTTAGGTAAGACTTGCTTGCTCTTGCTCTTTGCTCCGGATCAGTACAGCGGCACAAAAAGAATGTTTATTGTTTAGCACTTATTGGGGAAATGGAGAGCTCTGAAATGTAGTCGAGTCATGAACCAGACGATGTGGAAAAGCTTCTAGACATCTCCAGTTCAATGTAATGGGGGGTTTTATGTTCGCTTTATTAGGAAGGAACTGCAGTCATTTGCTTGTTGGCCTTTTTTTTTTTTTTGCTTGTAGTTTTTTTTATGAACATAACGACATGAGTAAATTATTAATCTATTCTCAAATTAGTTATTTTTTTTTTTTTTTGTATACTGTATCCAAATTGTACGTATATTTTTATAGTGCCAACCAGGTACGCAGCGCGTCACAATTTTAGAAACATTGCAATACAGGGAATATAATACCACAGATGGGATTAGTGCTTCAAGACCTCAATATATCATTAGGAGTAAAGAGTTTACAATCTAATTGGCATGTGGGCAGACACTAAGAAACAGGATTACATTTCAGTGCATTAGTGTGTATAAGGCCTCGGCCAGGCTCCGTGCTGAGGCGCGCTGAGGCTCAGGGAAAGCGGGTGCTTTCCCTGGCCTTGCGGTTGCTTACCGCACGCGCCGTCAGGGGGCGGGCACGTCACTGGCCGGGGGCGGGCCAGTGACGTCACGGAGCTGGTTCGCCCTCATTGTGCGAACCGCTCACGTGACCGGCCTGTCGCGCCGGCAAGCGGGGGAATTTTAAATTCCCCCAAGACCTGCGCTTCCGCGCGCTTGCGGAAGCGTAGGCGAGCCCCTACTAAAGCCGCTCTAATTGCGGCTGTAGGGGCTCAGTGCTGAGCGGGAGCGCGCCTCAGCGCGCTTCCGCCAGCAAGCAAGTAACATGGCCGAGGCCTAAGAGCATACTGTAGTTTAGAGAGTAGTGGTCCTCCAAGAGTATTTAAAGGATTAAAAACCCGCGTGGAAACTCATCTGGTCAATGACTTTGGATGAGTACATGGTGGACATAGAGAGGAGACTTCCAGAGGTGCAGAATATTAGAAGGGTAGTAAGTTCGAGGGTGCTGTAGTGACATGGGGGTAGAGAAAAGACGAGACTTCGCAGAGTGTCGAGCGAGTAGGGGTATAGCAAGAGATTAAAGCTGAGCTAGAGGAGGGGCAGAGAAGAGCGTGCCATCATCCTGTAATAACTAGTTATTTGTTGGCTGGGCTTTCTTTCCCTTTTCAGATACCCTAACTTGGATTTTGGATGGAAAAGGTCAATTGACAGCAAAATATTCATCTCGAATCAAAGCCTCTCCTCTGTCAAGAACGAAATTGACTGTATACATAGGCCGACTATGGTCCCGGACAATGCTACATGTCAAGCTGCTAATCATGGCGCCTCCACAGAAATTCATGACCAAATGTCTGTGAACTACACACCATCCTGTAAGAAGTCTCCCAGTAATATCCAAGGTGATCATGTCTCAGTAGATCATAAAGTTATTAATGGTATTTCTTGTAATCGTCTTACCAATGGTGATTGTGATGCAGAGAGCAGTGAGTTTTGCCAAGGGAGTCAGCGGATTTGCTGCAAACAGGAAATACCTGTGCAATCAACTACCTCATTTCCCAATCAAAATCTACTTAACAAGAACCAGCCCACGCCCAACAATGAATGTACTCTGAGTGAAAAATATATTGATGGAAATGCTACCAAACCTACCTCTGAGTGCCCCAACATGACTTCAAGCAGCTGTGTTTCAGAAGCTCTTTGTGTTCGAAAAGACCGAAAACATTCTGAAAATGGGCCTTCCAATGGGTACTCCTCAAAAACTCTTGGCCCAAACCCTGGTCTTATTCTTCAAGCCTTGACTCTATCAAATGCCAGTGATGGATTTAACCTGGAGCGTCTTGAAATGCTTGGAGATTCATTTTTGAAACATGCCATTACCACATACCTTTACTGTACGTACCCAGATGCGCACGAAGGACGCCTGTCCTATATGAGAAGCAAGAAGGTAAGCGGTGTTCTCCCGAGGGCAGTTTAATGCATTATGCTTTACACTTTTTCTGCCTACAAGTACCCGCATTAAAATGGGGAGGGACAGCATGTTGCACGATGAAACACCGACTGCAGACAACAAAATGAGTCATTCCAAGTAGTTATACAGTATGTAAGTATTGACTGTACAAAATAAGACAAGACATGGGGGCACGGGGATAAGGGTAAAGGGGGGGAGAGACAAACTCGTTAACCTAGGGAAGGACGAGCCAAGATGAAGAGCGTGTCAGATAAGAGGGGGTATTTGTCATATGTTACTTTTATTGGTTTATCATACTGCTCTTTCCAAACTTTTTTCACATACGTTTAACTAAAGTTGATATCTGTTGTGTGTTGCTCTGAGTTTTGGAACCTAGCTCGTTTTGTAATTAGACCTGTAATTAGACCTGTGATTAGACCTATCGATGCGTACAATCTTTATTTTTATTTTTTTGCAATCTATTCATTGTGACCTCTCATATGTCCATCATAGGTCAGTAACTGTAACCTTTATCGTCTTGGAAAGAAGAAAGGTTCACCTAGCCGTATGGTCGTGTCAATATTTGATCCACCGGTAAACTGGCTTCCACCTGGATATATTGTAAACCAGGATAAAAGTATCTCTGATAAGTGGGAAAGTAGTGAACTGGTGAGTTTGAATTGTAATGTAATGTTGTCATAGAGCAAGGGCGGTGGTCTTCAATCAAATGAATGTAACCTGGATCTCACTCCAGAGACCTGTGCACGGTTTATACACCACCTTCCTATATAAACTTATCCAATGATAACGTGCATTTCATTTACTTTTACACCATTGAGAAAATAACTCCTAATTCAAAATCTGGTATGAATTATGGACTCGAGGAAGGGAACCGTTTTTGCTAATTTATTCACTTTGTATTATTGACGAGATTGGTCTAGTATAGTATTGCATGAACTACTGTAAGATTAGAAAGTGTCATTTTTACATTGTTCCTATGCTGATATCACCAAGCTATTCTGATGTCATCTGGAACCCTGTTACCTAAAGTGTTTCTGTATGTAACTTACAAAACAATGTCTACAGATTTATATTGTCGTGTAATACCGCCTCTTCCATTTAACAGATAGTTGAAGACATATTTAGTAGCTTTGGACACTTATGCTATTTTTAATCTGTGCATAAAATATAAGTTGACTTCAGTTATCCAACATGGAAAAGTATGGATTCAACAATTATTTTTTGGATGAAATCAATAATAAAAAAAAAAGTGTACGTATGGGTATCTGTGTCAGTCAACTCCATGAAGTGTGACTGAGCTATTCTGTGTTTTCAGAATGACACCCGTCCCTGAAAATATTGTACAGTATGTCCCGCTTCCTCTTAAGGTGCAATTCATGTTGGTTTAGGAAACAAACATTTTGAAAATGCCTTAAAATTACGTTTTCACCCTTAAAGAAATTATAATCCTACTTAAATGCAACATTTGGCTGTTTTTGGTTCCTTTTGAAATCCAAGAAGAGTTAAAAACATTTTCTTGTCCTAGAAGATGCCGCTTTTATTCAAATGTTCAGCCAAGAAATGATAAATACTGTAAAACACTATTTTGTTTAACTGTCCTACCCACCTCCGTGGCTTTTTGCCAGACCACTTATCTGATTCTTCTATCTGTTTGTGAGGCGTCTCTATGTTGAAATGAGTAGAAAGAGCGAAGTTTTAGATTTTTACCATTGATATAGAATTCTTATGTCTGTAGACCCCGGACAGTGTTACGACTAATGGAAAAATTGATGACGACTTTGATGACGAAGAGGATGAAGACCTAATGTGGAGAAACCCAAAAGAGGAAACAGACTTTGATGATGATCTTTTGGAGTATGATCAAGAACATATCAAATTCATTGATAACATGTTAATGGGATCTGGGGCATTTGTGAAGAAAATTCCTCTTGCTCCGTTCTCACCGCCCGATTCAAGTTTTGAATGGAAAACTCCAAAGAAATCGTCACTGGAAAATACCCAGTTTTCATCTGATTTTGATGATTTTGATTACAGTTCTTGGGATGCTATGTGTTATTTGGATCCCAGCAAGGCTGTGGAGGAAGATGACTTTGTAGTAGGCTTTTGGAATCCTTTGGAAGAAAACTGTGGCGTTGACACAGGAAAGCAGTCTATTTCTTATGATTTGCATACAGAACAGTGTATAGCAGATAAAAGTATTGCAGACTGTGTAGAAGCCCTTTTAGGCTGCTATCTGACTAGCTGTGGGGAGAGAGCAGCCCAGCTGTTTCTGTGCTCTCTGGGGCTAAAAGTACTCCCGGCAGTTAAAAAGTCAGATAAAGACATACATTCAGGCAGGGAAACGTTTAATTGTGAACAGACAAATCCTACAAAAAACTGCTTGGCCTTCAATGGAACATACTCTGAGCTGTCATCTTGCAAAGGCATGGAATACGGTTATTTGAAGATTCCTCCAAGGTGTATGTTCGATCATCCAGATGCAGAAAAAACCCTCGATCACCTAATATCTGGCTTTGAAAACTTCCAGAAGAAAATAAACTACCAATTTAAGAACAAGGCCTACCTTCTGCAGGCTTTTACTCATGCCTCCTACCACTATAACACGATAACTGGTAAGTAGGCAGTTGACAATTTTAATGACCCTCGCCTGAATTAGTTTGTGCGCAGTGATATTTCAAATTCTGTTCACTAATTAATTTAATTACATAGTTTTTAAGAATGCAGGGGATTCTGAGTGTAAATTAAGAATTTCAGAACGCAAATAAGATTAATATTTTGACCTGGGTTTTATAATCCAGGTGAACTGCTTATAGCTACCTTCCAAAACGGACGTTGTATTTCAAGCCAATATAGCACAACAAAAGCTTGTCCTTTTAAAGAAAATGATATGGTAAGTCTGTACACCATCCAAACTTCCATTTTAGCGGGCTTCTTTCTTTAGTGAAGTAAGGGGCAGTTTATAGACTTCCCTAGGAAATGTGAAGTTTCAAGCAACTTAATTTTCAGATTTTCATTTACAGACAATATATCTTTTTTCCCTCTTTGTGTAAGATTGCTACCAGCGTTTAGAATTCCTTGGAGACGCCATTTTGGATTACCTCATAACTAAGCACCTTTACGAAGACCCTCGGCAGCACTCGCCGGGAGTTCTCACCGACCTGCGCTCGGCTCTGGTCAATAACACCATCTTTGCATCATTAGCTGTGAAATACGACTACCACAAGTACTTCAAGGCCGTCTCTCCCGAGCTGTTCCATGTGATAGACGATTTTGTGCAATTTCAGCTGGAAAAGAATGAAATGCAAGGAATGGATTCCGAGGTGAGGGGACATGATTTCGTTTCATTGGAGTATATTGTATTACTATTTTTTTGCTTTTTTTTTTTGTACATTTGAAGTACGATAAAGCCCTTATGAAGTTAACAAATACCGTATTTTTACTTTTCAGATGCGATTTTAGTAATCGTTTTCATTTTTGCAAATGCTTTTTATATTTATTTGTAGGTTTCACGTGATATTCACTGCAGACCTAGTTATGGGATGACCAGGCATTTCACCATAAGACTAATTTTTAAGTTATGAAACATTTATCTGCGAAATTAGATCCCATAAATTGTTATATTCCCCATTATACAGTATAGCAAGTTGAGAGGTTTAAGGTTTTTACGAGTAGCAAGCAGGACAATGTCTGACATAATTTAAGACTTAATGACACCCCTACATGGGGGGGATTTGGGTTCGATAACAAATAATCATTTCCACATTTTTGATGTGACGACTGGGGTTACCAAAGAGTTTTGAAAATCGGTTTAATGAATCGGCACAGTTTTTGCTTTCGGTGTAGAAAAATACCGTAAATTTGAGGCAAATGTCTTCGGTATAGAAAAACATTTGGATTGACTGGGCAACAAATGTCGCTATCTCCTGCCAGCACATAGAAACGTTGGGGATATTTGTTAGTATGGAATATGCGCTTTTATTGAATAAGCACTTCAGTTACATTTCTAATGGGTAAATGTAATACCTGTGGCAGATTTGTTTTTACATTTATTTAAAAGAGTAGTTCATAAAAGCAGCCATAAAACAGAATTAGAGTCCTTATTTTCTTCTAATAAAGAGGATTGAGTAAAATGTTTGCATGACTGTTGCAATCTAAGAAATGATCCGAACATTGATGATAATTAAGCAATGGGAGGCATTTCCTTACTCGTATGATTTATTCTCATACTTTGCATGTCATAATGACAGGACGGTCTGATGAAACTATTAAGGCCAAAGTTATTTTGATTCCCTCTGGATATACTGAGTATTTATAGATGTGAATGCAAATACATTTTCATGCTGTCCTTCACTGTTACATGTGTCTAACTTTCGGTAAAATCCTTGTTCCATTGTCATGTGGAATTTGTTCCCTTAACTCCCCCAAAACCATCTACTCGCATGCCTGTGACCAGCAGAGGAGCCCTTCATCGCAGCGACATTTGATATCTTGCCATGTGAATCAGACTCTTGATATGAGCTGATGTGATAGCCAGAGGATGTCACTATTACTCCAGTTTGTGTATATTTTCACTTTGCGCTGATGAAAAGAATGGTAATTTGTAAAGAGGAGAAAAATGGAAAATCTAGAAGTCTGTGCAAGGACCTATTGTAATCATAGAGCTGCATCACATACATAGTATATATATGCATCATATACGGATTATATATACGCATCATATACGGATACAAATCTCTCAGTAATCAATAGAACAAGAGGGCGCATCATTCTATTTATTGTAAGGTTTGGCATTTGAATTAGTTGCTTTGACTCTGTCCCTCATTTCACTCAATTGTATTTGTTGGCAAACGAAATGCATAATTCTGTTGAACCATTCATTGAGAATTGGTTTGTAACGTGAGGTTACATTAATATCTGCAGCGCTTTTCGGAACAGTTTGGTTTGTATTGAGAAAATATACAGATCATGTTTTGTGCACCAATGTTTAAAAAGTTGAAGCCACCATTTTAAGGTTCAGCTGAGTTTATAAATGGAACCATTTGAGCATAAATAATGCTTTTTGTAACCCTGCTCCTTAAATCTCACTCCCTTCTCCCCATAAGTGTTTCTTTTTGGATTCCTCATACACCCCCCTCACCACTACAGCGCATACCCCATAAAGGGAGTTACGGTGCCTCTTAACACAAGGTTTCCAAGGGATTTACAATTTTGGGACAGAGCCAAGGTGAAAACAGAGCGAGAACCAGGCCAACAAAATGATGCAACAGCCCTTTACTTCCAAGCACGCTGTGCGCCGGCGTTTGGGAAGATATGGGAGTCCAGGTTTTTTTTTTTTTTTTTTTTTTTTTTACTGGGTTCTAGTTTCACTCCGTAATGTTTACACATGGCTGACAAATCGCCTCGGATTACTGACCTGAAAGTCAGAGTAAATGCACAATATGAAACCCCAAGGCATTAGGAAGCAGCTTTCCTTGACTAATTCTACTTCACTATTTGTCCAACTGTAACAGAACAATTACCTGTAATACAGTCCAAAATGTTAGTGACCGGCTCCCAGGTGTTGTCACCAATGCTTGAGGGACTGCCTAGCGACAGCATAATTGCCGTAAACTGTTTTTGATGCCAATGCCTCATCTTCTGTGTTCCATTACCAACAACATAGTGATATTTAATTAATGGCAGTTGTGTAAATTAAATATGCATTGGCTGGCCAGCACCCAAATTGCACATTCCTGGCAACTTCGCAACCTAAAATATGGTATTCCTTAAAGAACACGAGTGCACCATCAGAAGTGTGACCTCATCTGTACAGCTTCCAAATCCCAGGGCACGTTCTGAGCTGCTGAGCAGGGTTCCATGGGCCGGCGTGTCGGGCTGTACAGGAAAATCAGGACCCCTCTTCTGAGCGAGTGAGAATGATCAAGAATAGAACACGGCACACTATACTAGTAATATTGTAACATGTCAATCTGCTATTCTGTACAGTATAAAAAGGTATCCGATTCTCTGAACGTTGGGAAACCGCATTGGATATTGCTCAATGCATGTAGACTTGGATACATAAACGGACCATACAGCCCCTCCATGTTAGATATTAGACTTGTAACATATATTATATCTTGTGTATTTGTTCTGCCCCTGCGTTTATTACAGTGTACTGTTCTTTTTAATAGCTGTTTTTGTTTTAAGAAAAAAAAATATTTTACCTGTATTTGTTGGAAAAATATAAATTTCTTTTAATAGTTAAGAAGATCTGAAGAAGATGAAGAGAAAGAGGAGGATATAGAGGTTCCAAAGGCCATGGGCGACATATTTGAATCACTTGCTGGGGCTATTTATATGGACAGTGGCATGTCCTTGGAAACTGTATGGCACGTGTACTATCCTATGATGAGGCCGTTAATAGGTATAGTATCTTTATTGTCCGTCCCCCAGGCTCGGGTACTTTTCTGCTCTGTGTGTACACGTGTTTTTATTTTAACGCATTTTCAAAATAATGTGGGGGTTTTGTGTCGTTGCCTTTCTGTGAAGAATAAATTAGGATTGCGAAAATGTCCTCCGTTTTTGTAGATTAGACGCCTGTAAAAGTTTTTTACGAAGGATTTAGTTTCCATATGTTTGTTCTTTGAAATGTTTTGGAAGAGTTGACCTTTTAGAAAGGCCTTTTACACGTCTAATGATATATTGGGAGGTTTTAATGAAGAAATGTGACCTCATCGTGCTGTTTAACAGTCAGTGTAAGGACTATTCTGTCATGTTCCAAATGTAGGCGGGCAGCTTTATTCTAAACATCACATTGACATTGTGGTAATTACTACAAATGACACTATATATAGTGTAGATATAATATCGCTTTTATTAGGGATAAATGCCGTGATTGCAATGTTAGTAGAGATTTAAACGATTGTAAGAAAACAGCAGCACATTTTCTTTTGAATCTTAAATTATGTTTCATCAATTTGTCCACAGCACTGGAGGAGTTTCCAATAAAATATTAAAACATTTGATATTCTGAAAACCAATATTGTTGAACCCTAGTAAATTGAAGCAATTGTTTTGTTGTACAATGCAACCAACTACAGCTCTAAAGTGCCCTCTGCAGCTCTGTTTAAACGCATTTTTTTTTGTTGTTTTTTAAATGGACCTTTATAACCTTTAGATTTCTTTACAGAAAAATTCTCTGCCAATGTTCCCCGTTCCCCAGTACGAGAATTGTTGGAAATGGAGCCAGAAACGGCTAAATTCAGGTGAGATGCACGCAAAATGTCAAATCTGATCTCATTTTTTTTTTAAATGATAAAATGGAAATCTCATTCATTTATTTTATTAAGTCCAAAATGAATTCACTATCGTGCACGTTTTTTATGCCATTTTACTTTAGAGGGGTCTGCTGTTACTGCGCGCTTTTCTAGATTCTGAAAGACACATATACAGACCGCCTTGCTTCTATTTTAAACTTATATTATGGCATGAGCATTAGAAAATGTTAAAAAAAATCCCTAATGGAAATGAACATTTGTAGCTGTATTCTACAAAGAAAAAAATTGATTGCGAAGTATCTTCTGAAAGTACTTAATTTCGCGGTGTTTCTGGAAACAAAAAGATTTAATCCTGCACCTCATTGATGCCCCTTACTGGATATAGTTATATAAAGCCGTATAAAGCAATGTGGTGTTTCTTGAAGCTCGGGGTAAGTTTTCCTTCTGGAGATTATGACTTAGAATGATTATTCTTGATGTGATATTAGTGCTGGAAAGCAGCACAGCTGCTGAGCTAAGTATTTTCCTTATCCCCATGGTTGATGATGATCAGATATGAGCTACAATTCCCATAAATCCACATGCAAACAAAGCCACGGTATCATTTTTATAAGGCGATGCATCATTGTAATGCATTTACGGCATATAGTTTGTGATACTGCTACAAAACGTTGATCTTCTTTATACCTTGATTTCCAGAAAACTTTCCCATTTGCAGCTAGATCGTCCCAAATAACGATCACTTGTAATCTGCTTTATAATCCAGAATAGCTCTGTGATGTTTTCTATCTATGCGGATTGATGCAAGTCTCTTTCTTTCTGGTAGTCCGGCGGAGAGAACGTATGACGGGAAGGTCCGAGTCACTGTGGAAGTTGTCGGAAAAGGAAAGTTTAAAGGGGTTGGCAGGAGCTACAGAATCGCCAAATCTGCAGCGGCCAGAAGAGCCCTACGGAGCCTCAAAGCCAATCAGCCTCCGGTCCCGAACAGCTGAGTGCACCTTAATCTATTCCCTGCTCTGCGAAGAGGGTCTTCCATGCAGGGCAGGGAAATGCTGTGCTCCACCCTGCCAGCAAAACACAGGTTAAAATAAAACATGACAACCACAAAAAAGAAAAGAAAAAAGTGTTGAGCGGAACAAATTGAAGACAGAATGTTTCAGAACGGAGACGTGAAAGCATATGCATTTGGGAAACTAATTGTAGGTTTTCCCCTCATTGCTCTGCAGTGTAGAAGGGGTTAATGGTGTTTTGCGCAAACACAATCTGGTCTGCTTCCCTCACTATTACTTTGTTTAATCACAAGAGTGCTTTATCAGTGATATTTATGAAGTCTTGGAGTGTCGGGTCCGTGTTTTCCGTTTCTCTTTCTTGGTAAGGCGTTGTTCAGTTTTTGGGTTATTGGATGTAGATATATCTATATATCTATATTATTCTTATCGGAACGTCATGCAAAAAGTTGACATTCCTAATTAACATTGCACTTACTGGGACAGCGTTGTGTGTTGGGGGAATGAGATGAGTGACTGGGACTTTTGTATCATGTAAAGAAAGTGTGAGCGTGACTGACATATTCGTTGAATAGGACTTGTATTTTTTTTAATGCCACAAATTCCTGATTACAAAATTAGTTTGCCTTATATATAAGGGTATCACTCCCCAATATTTCTCTTGGACCATTTGATTTCTCCTCATCAAATGGGTATACACTTACCGTGAAAGAGTTCTAGATTTTCAACAAATAGTAAGGCTGTGACTTAAATTATTAGAGAATTCAGATTGTAAGACTATTTTATCAATATAGATAAAGTTGCGTTGTCAAAACATAGTCTTTGATCCTTAAGAACACGGAGGGTGATTCTAGAAGTGCAAAAGCATTGTCCATAATTAATATGAATTTAGTTGTGGTAACCTTTCAATGCAAACTGTCGCTATAACAACATAACCTTTAGACATATCACACTTAAAACTATGCTGCAGATTTTATATTCAATTGGTTACTTAACAGAGCACCGTTACACTTAAAAAATGTCTCACTACTTTCTTACTGTACTTGTCACAATGTTGCATGTCTCTTCCACCTGCCAAAGTTGTGCTGTGATTAGCCTCGGAAAATTGCAATTTGGAAGAAACTGCCGAACTTTTAGGAAGTATCCGGGATTTATGTAATATAGAGAAACTTATTTTCATTTTTTTGAGGGTGGAAATGCTACATTGTTGGGCTAGTTAGATTTTGTAGGCAGTCTTCACTTAAATACCTCATGTATCCTTTATTTTTTCCGCATGCTTTCTCCATTGTGTCTGTTTTG
This sequence comes from Ascaphus truei, assembly GCF_040206685.1. Classification (NCBI taxonomy): domain Eukaryota; kingdom Metazoa; phylum Chordata; class Amphibia; order Anura; family Ascaphidae; genus Ascaphus; species Ascaphus truei. The sequence goes on from NC_134491.1 coordinate 41,391,605, forward strand.
GTGCTATGTTTATGTATTATGCTTGAAATGTGTAATTTTATTTGCACTGTAACTATAATACCTCTTAATTTACCTGTTTCTAAAAAGTTGTGGGAGATATGTGCCCACCATTACATCATTAGAGGTTTGCTGCAATTTTCCCCACCGATGCTTGAAGCTCATTACATGAAAAAAATAAAGCTGAGCGAGGTTTTTTAACCCTTTATTGCTGAAGGGATCAGGCTTGCATTGCTCTACAACTTGTTAATGGATTCCCTGGCGATAAACGGGTTAATGTTTTTTTCCTGCACACCCAGCCTAGTACTGTTGCTTCTGGAATTGCTGTGTCTGTTGTCGCTGTAATTCACTAACTCGGCCTCTTTAATGAGTTGTCATGCTTAGGGCGGCAGCCTTTTGCTTTAATGCGGGCTAGTTGTTCCTGATGCATGGGATTCCAGGAATGGGTATCTCTGGGAAGGTACCTTCTTAACATGCAAGAGGCAGGATGCCGTCACACTAAGGTCATGTACTGATCAGGGTCTTAAGAAAAAGTTTTTAAATTACAAAGTTAATTGTTTACTCCTGTGAAATGCAGATTCGTGACATTGCGTGTTTTTAACAATTTCCTTTGATAACCATTCAGAAATCGGAGTATAAACTGTGCGCAGGGCATTGGTTATCATAACCGAAGACCATTTGAGCATAACAAAATGGAACATGGTTGTTGGATAATTCTGACCCTAATTTATAATGCAAAATGTATTGTGTATTTTTTGTAGGGCTTATTGTAAGAAATCAGATCTGTGTTTGGTTCTTGAAATGGCTCCTTACATCATTGAATGCTGTGTAATCTTTCAGACTTTCTTGTGTAACATGATTTAAGGTTGTCATTCGCTCATCGTTAGGAATGGAGCAGATTGGAAAAAACCATGCAAACAGTTCAAAAAGTATCATTTGCAGCACATTCCACAATATATTAATTCTTCAATATTATCACTAATGCTTTAAAATTCTGCAAAAACCAGGGAAGGAAACATGTATTTACCTGCTTCTTGTGTTTGATGCACCTTGTATTTTTAAAGCATTTTCTGATCCCCCTTATATTGTATTTTAAATCAAGCCTATCAATTTAACACTGAACTGCAAATGTCTGAAACTTTCCAACGAGACCTCATTCCGACATGTTTTGTACCCTGAGTTTCCTCCGTGTGACCCTTTTTCAGCAGCACCAGAGGGGGAAATACTGCAATGACACCAGTATACTGTACATTTAAGAGCCGAATCAGCTGGAACAATGCAAGGCGCTTGGTGGTGCAATTTGGGCAGTTTCAGTGCAAAAAAGGACTTTGTTGCACCCCTGTTTATAAGTATCCTCCAAGCAGCATTACGGATGTATGATTTGGCATGAACTGTACAATTTTTTTATCTTAGTTTTACAATACTGTACTTTGAATAGGCCTAACTATGCTGCATATATATATATATTTTAAAGCTTTTCTTTTTGCGCTGTTCTGTTTATGTAGCACAAATAAGCATTGCACTTGGTACCATGCTTTTATTTACCTCATTTCAGAAAGACTATATACGTAACAGGGATGGGAATAATATGGTTCAGCCTTTGCTGCCATTTTGATCTGATAATAGGATAATTATGATGCCTGCATTGTCATTTTCTTGCACAGCAAACAACCATATAAGTTTTAGTTTGTTTTCCCTATTATCTACAGCGTTCCTCATTCTACAAAATGCACAACATCCGGACGTTGTATGTCACATTTTGAAATGTCTTTGTTTTACCGCTTTTAGTGAGGTGTCTGCATCAGAAGGGCCCAGACTTCCCTGAACTCGTTACTTTTACGTGTATGCGCTGCGATTCACTGAAGTGCGTTAGCGTCGACCCCATCACTTTAATGGGTGTTTCTGGGGTTTGGTGCCTGGCACCAACACACTTTAATTAGTAGCCCTTATGATATTCTGCAACACTCCCATCTGGTTGGGTCTCGGACATTGAGGTGATATGGAGGTTGAGGGTGTTTTTCAACATAAATTGGTTAAAGAAAAATACAGTGTCACTTTTCATTACCTTTATTATTGTGGATCTGCTAAGTACAGATAACAGCATGGGGAACATAAAGCTTGCAGAAGTCAGTTGGAGATTGCAGGCTATATTTTACGATGTCCAATTCAGGCCCGCCAAAGTATAAAAAAATGCATGAATATATCCAAGCTTTTATTGTTTCCATTAGTGGTTTTAAAGATGAGGAATCTTGGGTTCTTTCTATTTTTCATGTTGCGTACATTTTTGAGTCTAGTTTAAAGTAATTAAATTATAATGTGTTTCATTCCCTGTGTTGGAGAGCAGTGTTTTTCTTCTCACCAGCCACAAAGGGGATTAAAAATAAGTTTTCCCTACTAACACTTCTCCGTGTTTTTAAAAGACACCTGTTTTAGAAACCAGTCGGTTTCCCGTGTATCTGATCTTAATTGAGGTTTTAGGATCTCCCAAGGCTATTCCTCCGCTAGCGGTTAAGACAATATCCTACTGCAAACAGTGTGCAAAATAGAAACTTACTGTGTGTGTATTTAGTCCATAACTTTATTCTGGGGAACAATTTCAATTTGAATAGCAACCACAGACAAGCCAAATTGTTCATGTGCACTCATGTTATTGCAGCAGCAGTAACAAAACCAGGAAATGTTTGCGAGCAAGATTTGAAAAATTGCAGGCGTTCCCATTGTAAATAATTTAAAGAAACGTGGGGGAATCGGGTAGTGTGAAGAAAATAATTTGATGGACATTAAATTGTCAGTGTCACATGCTGCAGCTGTCTCCAGGGACTTTCATACTGTAATCATGCTGCAGAAATTTGCAGTCTGCACCTTATGGATCACAATTACCTTTAATAGTTTTTTGTAATAATTGTAGCTGAGTATATCACCAATAAAGTTATGTTCTGGTTGTTCAAATGTTGTCTTCATTACTGCACATATCATAGAACACTTTATTGTAAATCTGACATTTTTTATTCCCTCCTGTGGGAGATGAATATTAGGCCATTTTACTGCAAGACATGGACTTTATTGGATTTCTTCAATTTCCGGACGCAGTTCTTATATTTATGCAAAGCATGTTTTTATTTTGTGTATTTCGTCCGTCCCTCTGCTGGGATACAGTTTTATACATTCATCGTCCTTTCTGTACGGAAAAACAACTCGATCCAAGGAGCAGAACACCTCCGTGTCAAAGTCCTATCCCGTTTCCCAACTCAATGAGATCCAATTGTTCATAAGACCCGTTGGATCCTGGACTTCATCCAATGCAGGATTCAGTGGTTGGCATCATAAAAACTGGGGAGAAGGATGAAAAAGTAAAGCGACAACTTAGTGTCTGAAGTTGGTATTCTTTGTAAAATAGAAACTGGTGCTTGGATCGGGAAGATGTGGGTAAACCAGCTTTATTGGGAACATTGAGAATTTGTAGAAAACTGGAAAGAATAAGGTGAGCTTTGGCTGAGATCCAGTTCAATCGTGCTTTAAAACCCCACATTATGATATTGTTTTATGTAGCTATCAGCAGGCTTTAACAGGACAATGTGTAGTTGGGGATCCCAAAAGGCAGTGTGTCTCTTCAGGCAGCACCATTGAATGCGTTACATTCTGCACTCAATGGCCATTTTATACTTGTAATATGGGATGTAAAGCATGCGATATATGAATATATGGTGCACCCAAACAATTGCAGCATCTTTACTAAAATAAAAAAGGTATATTGGTAATTGAGTTATTGTACCGACGCCCAAGGCCCATACTGGCAGGACACACATGAATTGTAGAAAAGTAATGTAAGATGTTAATGCCCTTCTAATCTTTGTTGCAATCCCTCCAACACTTAATTCATTGAGCGAGGCTCTCGGTTTGGATTCCTGTGCTTTTGGTTCTTCGACGATTGAAAATTCAGACACCAGCATGTGCCAGGAAACGTTAGGGTTATAGTACGGAAAATGCCATCTAATGTGCAGAAAATATTTATTATAATCCCGTGTTGGACATTAAAAGAACATTTATATTCTGCTCTTTAAAAAAAAAAAAAAAACATTTGGTGTTTTATTGATTTTTAGATTGTACTAAATATGAAATGGAAGCACGTTATCACAGGACTTAATTTATAATTAACTCAAACTTGTGATTGATAGTAGGGTGCAATTATTTAACCAGATGTTTCTAGTCGGGTGTCAGGTCATTTCTACAGTAATTCTAGATTCAGGTTCTGCATGTGCAATTGTAATAATATAAATTTGAAAAAACTTAACGGCAATTACAGACCAGGGAAAATGCACCTTTATTGAAATGTAAATAGAACAAGATTTTTCCATGTGTGCTGCAAAACGTGTATCATAGACAGCACTGGTCATTGTACTGTAATATATAAGAAATAAAACAACCAGTCTTAATGTTACCAAACGTTAGAGAGCTTTAGGAGAACCTTTGTTCTGCACACGTTCTACTTGAGGTTTTTAATTTGTTTGAAATATCTTCTAAAACAGAATTATATTTGAGTTTACATAAAATGAGAGAATGACATGAGAAGTTTTAACTTAAGCAGCAAAATATAAAGGCTAATCTTATTTAAAAGTAATATGTGTGTCTTGATTGAGAGCCCAGATACACTCAACTGGGACGTTTTAGTGGGCTTGGTTCTAAGCTGTTACACTGAGTTATACAGGGAAGGTTTTCCTGAGCTTATATTGCCAGACCTGAAATACTCTTGTGGCTGCATTTAATAAAGAAACGAAAGTCTTGGGTAAGGGGATATGATTTTTTATGACAGAAGGAATGCAAATAACTTTTAGTCTCCTTGCCTAGACCGGGTTTGGTCTGATTTGATGGAGTTTAATAATGACTTATAACCTGTGCTGACGATGTGCAGGCCCGCACAACGTCATTTAACTCATTTATTCTGCTTGCTGTAAAAACAAAGAGATGGCAAATAAATATATGGAAAGTTCATTGTTTGTCAAAGGGCCTGAGCCAAAAGTTTTCAGTGACCTTTTAAAATCTGGTCCCCTGCTAGCACTAAAATGTCTGTCACTCAGCGTACACGCTTGCACAGTTTGGCCTTTTAACCCAATGCATCTTGTTTTTCTCTCTTTCAACTGGTTGTATGAATTTCAAATCAGCTGCAGCTATTTAAGCTTTTGCATCGGAGGATTACTGTAAATTGCAGCCTGACAATTACAATGCGCAGTGCACTGGAGAGTTATTAATGGGTAGGCATACTGATGGCCTTTCAGCGCTGACTTGGGCCTGGTATTCCTCAATCTTAATTGGATCCAGTGAGTGAAGCTTATGTAGATGATGCAAGGGGTCGTCCAAGGAGCTCCACTTTATCAGAGGAAGACACCAATTGATCATAGAAAGCTCATATTGACCATGTCTAAATCTCTAATTCACCTTCTACTTAATGACTTGTATTGGCTTAAGAGGCTAAGTTATTTGACAGCATCAAGCTCGGCTAACAATGGTGTGCAGGTGGTTTTAATAAAAGATTTCTATTGCTGGAGATTTTGCTAAAGACAGAGCAACAGTTCAACAGACACAATGGAGGCCTGTAAACCAGAGCCTGCTACAGTACTCAGCACACAGAAAGCAGCGGATCTGACTAACCGCTGCCTACTTTTATTATGCAAGGGTTTGGGGGCTTTGTGTTCCCTGTAAATTTTGCACAAGCCACTTCTGGGTTTCAATATCTCAACGCCTTTATTTCTTGAATTTTAGCTGTCAAAGTCTAAGAACTGAAATGAGTAACATTTACTGGCTGTGGACCAAAGAAGCTCCACTTTATTGGGTACAATACTCACTCAAGTGAAACTCTGAAATCTGACATTCTTTGCAATAGCAGAGGTACAATCCAAGCGAATAAGGCTAGTATACTGTGATCTCCATACAACAAAAATATTAACCAATGAAAAGGTTGTGTTTATATTCAGTGCAGGTTATTCAATGTAAGATTATATATATATATATATATATATATATATATATATATATATAATGTTTATATTTTTATAGCACCAACCAGGTACAGATGGAGGACGACTCCTTGTCTCCAGCACCACGGTCCAAGAAACAAGTCTGTGGCAGTGTGTATCGCGATTGAACCGCGAGGGGTTTCGCAGGGCATCCCCGCAGTGTTAATCCTCCAGTGCCCTGACCGCGCAGTGGCACCGGAGACCGCACGATTGGCTACATCTGTACACAGCGGTTTACAATAATACAGTGAATATAATATAGATGGAATAACTGCTTCAAGACATACATGGAACATTGGGAGAAAGATGTCTCTGCCCGAAGAGCTTACAATGTGATTTATATGGGGGGATATTGATTGGTGTGAATATACTTTAATCATTATTGAATAGTTAATTGAACAAGTGCATTTTTGGGAGGGATTTGAAGTTAGGGAGAGAAGGTGCTTGGTGGATGTTGAGAGAGAAAGGGGGGGGGGAGGGTTTCAGAGGGTTAGTGCAGCATGTGAGAAGGGGATTGTGGCTGTAGACATGAGTGCTGTAGGGACATGGTGGGTAGAGAGGAGCCCGGCCTGAGGAGAGTGTAGAGAGTGAGTAATGGTATAGCGAGATTAAAGATAAGATATAGGGATGGGCAGAGGAGTGAGACATAAGTGAAGAATATTTTGTAGTGCATGCGGATCAAGAGGACAGTGAGGTTATCCTTGCAACAGCATTTTTAATAGATTCAATGGTAGAAAGCTGCAGGGCAGGGAGGCCAGTAAGATGCTTGCATATGTGCAGACGGGGAGAATGGTGGTATACATTAATATTTTAGTTATATAGAAATAGAGAAAATTATGTGGCCGTAGCATTCTGTACCAGGTGCAGATCTGTATCCGGAAGTCTCAGGTAAAGTGCATTGTAGTAGTCCAGGCATGAGGACACAAAGTCATGAACTAGCATTGGAAGATCCTCTGGGGGAATCAAGTGCTGAATCCTGGCTATGTTCTACGAGTGAAAGAATTTGTATTTGATCACAGTTGGCACTTGATGTGTAAATGTCAAGCCACAACCGAAGATTACACCGAGATTCCTCACAGCGTCAGGAGTTTAGCAGCTGGGAAGTCCCAATCTTAAGGCCAGTTGGTTAACCTAGCTACCGTCTTGTCATCAGATGGTGAGTACCCACCAAAGAGCACCTCTGTCTAATCAAGATTCAACCCCAACCAACTGACATTCATGCCATCATGGATTCCAGCTAGACATCCATTGAGGATGGATAATGGGCCCTTTGTACTTGGTGCAAAGGACAGTTATAGTTGCTATCTGCATGGTAGTGATAGCCCAGGTCATGTCACCTGTCAATATAACTTAGTGGTAGCTTGTATTCTGCAAACAACATGGAAGATGAGATGGCGCACTCTGGCGCTCGACACCCAGTGGCGTTATTTTTTTCAAACTAACGAATTTGCAAAGATTAAAAAATGCAAACACAATTTTTGCACTCATTTTTCACAGAAATTTGAATTAACGTCACCAAGGGAGAGTGTATAAAAAGATAACGGGAGGGCACATAACCAAGCCTTTAGGTACCCCAACAGATCTACAGAGGAAGAACAGGAGTTAGACAGCCCCACTGAAGGAACAATAAGAAACGTAGGGAGTGGCGGGACTTGGCTTGTTCTGAAAACCAAGGGAGTGGAAGAGGAGAATCAATAGTCTCAATCCTGCAGACATGTTGAGTACCATTGTAAAGGGAGTAAAGTCCCTGGGGTATAGCAATGTTGAACTTGTTTCCTACTTGGGTGAGTGAGCATAAAAGTGTTTTTGAAAGTTAATTCAGATTTGGGTTTGTCCAGCATTTACAATGATTTAGCAGTAGACCTCCCCAAACCCGTAGAACTTTGAAACCGACTTTACCAATGATAGATGTATTAATAATTTCTTCCAATTTGAACAGAAAATTACACCTCTGATATAATAGTGCGAGAGAAATGTATTTAGGGTTACATTTTTATCAAGTGCTGGGAACACGTTGCTTATTACAATGAACTTAAACCCCACTGGTAAATCCACTTTTGAGCTCAGTCTATCTGTGATTGATACTTTTTCATTGGTTGATCAGTCTGGGAAATTTCTTCTAATGGATGTTATGGAGGAGAAGGAAGAAAAGGAGAAATGTTAATCCTGTTTCAGACTTCCATATATCTAATGAACTGCATAGCTCTGTCAGATGAACAAAAATATGTTGCTAATTCTAGATATTAATTTGTCCCAATGGTTCGGGCCATGTAAAACATGGTTCTCTCAATCCTGCTAATTACAAAGCTTTTTTTGGGTACGTCTCTAAAAATTGATGATCAGAGTGAAGATGATTCCACATCTACCTTATCCCGTTACCCCACCTTCTTTATCCCCCGTTACCCCCACCTCCCTTATCTCTGCACCTCCTTTATCCCCCGTTATCCCCAGTTACCCACACATCCCTTATCCCTGCACCTCCTTTATCCCCCGTTACCCCCACCTCCCTTATCCCCCGTTACCCACACATCTCGTATCCCCCGTTACCCACACCTCCCTTATTCCCCCGTTACCCCCACCTCCCTTATTCCTGTTACCCACACCTCCCTTATTCCCCCTTATCCCCACACCTCCCTTATCCCCACACCTCCCTTATTCCCCCTCATCCCCACACCTCCCTTATCCCCACACCTCCCTTATTCCCCCTTATCCCCACACCTCCCTTATCCCCACACCTCCCTTATTCCCCCGTTACCCGCACCACCCTTATCCCTGCACCTCCCTTATTCCCCCGTTACCCACACCTCCCTTATCCCCCGTTACCCACACCTCCCTTATCCCCGCCGTTACCCACACATCCCGTATCCCCGCACGTCCCTTATTCCCCCGTTACCCACACCTCCCTTATCCCCGGCGTTACCCACACATCTCGTATCCCTGCACCTCCCTTATCCCCTGTTACCCACACATCCCTTATCCCCGCACCTCCCTTATCCCCCGTTACCCACACATCCCTTATCCCCGCACCTCCCTTATCCCCCGTTACCCACACATCCCTTATCCCCCGTTACCCACACATCCCTTATCCCCCGTTACCCACACCTCCCTTATCCCCCGTTACCCACACATCCCGTATCCCCGCACCTCCCTTATTCCCCCGTTACCCACACATCCCTTATCCCCGCACCTCCCTTATCCCCCGTTACCCACACATCCCTTATCCCCCTTTACCCACACCTCCCTTATCCCCCGTTATCCACACATCCTGTATCCCCGCACCTCCCTTATTCCCCCGTTACCCACACATCCCTTATCCCCGCACCTCCCTTATCCCCCGTTACCCACACATCCCTTATCCCCCGTTACCCACACCTCCCTTATCCCCCGTTACCCACACATCCCGTATCCCCGCACCTCCCTTATTCCCCCGTTACCCACACATCCCTTATCCCCGCACCTCCCTTATCCCCCGTTACCCACACATCCCTTATCCCCGCACCTTCCTTATCTCCTGATCTATTCTGTGCACTGGGTAAATATTTCTATCTATTGTTCATGGAAAAGATATTTTTTAAACAGTGTTGTACTTCTTAGTAATTCTGTAACCACGTTTATTGAAAAAAGCCAGGTATTAAAAAAGGTGCCTGTCCCGTCTGTCCCAATTGTTAAAAGTAGAGCACAAGGGTTTCTGATCTCCTTCTGAGAAAGATAGTCATAATTTGTCTAGCAAATGTAGTCTTGGATTCCTTGCATACATAAACAAGGTTATGCTCAGCCAATGTGCCACAGGGCAGGCTGAGCATATATAGGAATAACAGACCAATGAGGAGGAAGCATACTCCCTAGTATGCATGGCTGTGGTTGGCTGATGGAGACAAGACAGGTGAATCCTATTACACAGCGCAACGGAGGAGACTGTGCGTGCTGCACCACGGTGACATCACCACGCGAGCGAAGCCTGGAGGCGGGACGGCATATAGTGCCGAGTGAAGTCCGCGCGTCCCTAGAAGGGACGCTAGTAATCAATACAATCCACACAATGATGACTCATTGATCATCAATTTAGTTAATCTGTTCTCTTGTGATCGATCGGTGAAGATTCGGCTCGGGGGTTCACTAAATGGCTGCAGAGGAGTATTCTGCATTTTAATATGACAAAGTTCTGTGGGGAAGATCATGTGACCAGGCAGGCACTAGATACAATTGGTGCACTGCTAGAGAGAGAGGGCAGGGCTCAAAAAGGGGTGTGCCAGAGCCTGCTTCAGTAGTGGAAAGGGACGTGACTTTGTAAACGGTTGCTATAGAAACAAAAAAAGCTTGTTCCATTATAATACATTAAACCTTTTATTGTTTAAAAAATATATATATTTTCTCATAGTACAGAACTGATTTATTTAAAAAAAAACACGTAGGATATTGCTCGGTCTGAAGCTTTAACGGCTTTCCTATGGGTATTATGCGTATTTATTCTGTTTGCAATCATATGATGTGTTATTAGGAGATAAACTATTTTATTCCAGTACGTTTTTCTATTCCTGTTATTATCGATATTTTTACTATTGTGATTACTTTCAGTGTTTCACCAAAAGAGCATTCCCAGACCGTTTATTGTGGGGTGGGGTTAAATCTTTCAGATGTTGATGGCACGTTAAACATTCGATCAGCAGCCCTTTACAAATGCTTCAAAAATGCGTCCCTTCTTCTTGCCTTGAAGAATAACGTTGGAGAAACCCTGCTATTATTTTGGAGGTTTGGCGTTCACTTGAGCTGCTACCAAAGATGGCATTTTAAGTAGAAGAAAGCTGTGCAGTCAGATGGTCCTTTCCCCCGATGCTTTCTATTTTTTAAAGGAAGAGCCGTTTGACGGATTACGTTGATATTACATGCTGTTTACTAGCACTTTTCTGGTGTTCACTCTTCATTGCAGATCTGTTTTCATCTTTGATATTGGCAGCAATTACAGGTTTTGGGTGGGGCTGCTATTCTTACAACTGGATCCACAACTGGATATGTTCTGCCGGCCAACTGGGTCTCGTATAAACAGCCTTAAATTCAGCAATGATTTGCTCATTGTATAACGTAAATAAGGCATGAAATAGCGCTCAGCCCACAAACGCTCTCACTTTCATGGGTCAGCGAGGATTTGCAAACACTTTGTCGTTCTGTAGCCTGCAGTATATGGATCTGATTTGTTACAGTCCTTTTTGACACTGAGGCATATTTACGAAGCACTGCTAAATTACAGTATGTATGTATTTATATACAGTAGCGCCACTAATGTACATAGCGCTTCACAGCAGTAATACACGTGACAATCATATAAATAACAAGTTATACAAATAACACATAAAGGGAAGAAGTGCTTCCGACATAAAAGTAACATTTTGGAAGAGGAGTCCCTGCTCCGAAGAGCTTACAATCTAATTTATAAAGCACCTTCTGGCAGCAAAAGATGCAATGAGGTCCAATGAGATGAATGGGCTGTGTACGGTTCCCCCCGCACGGTATTGGGCTTTATGGAATATTACTGGTTAGTTATCATGTCTTTGAATGGTTTAAATAATCCTATTTTTCTTTCTTTCATTGTAGATTTGAAAATGGAAAGCAAAGCAGGATTGGCTTCTTTATCAGGATTCTAATCTTTTCTTTTTATACTATCGCCGCTATGCTAAGAAAATGAGTCTGTCCTGGTTCGTGTGAGTGTGCGATGTATTTTTTTTTTTTTGTTCTTAATTTCCTATTTATTTTCTTTACATGTGTCTCATCAAATCCCAAGTTTGCGTACATACAATACATGCTACTTTTCTGTAATCATACACCACTGACTCATGCAGTCAGGGATTAACTATCTTGCACATGATATAAACAGTCACTAAATAAAACCCAGGCAAAGGATATTGCCTTTTAAATAAATCCTGACAGCTGTGGAAAATATTATGCACAGATGCAATACTTAATATGCTATTTACATTAATTCCTGGGGAACTCAAAATGTTTTATCGTGAATTGTTTATATATAATTTCAGTGTACTTTTTTATTGATTGGACATATTGAAGTGAGATTAGAATCTTATCGTACTGCGAATAGCACAGCCGGGGAAGCTTTGTATATGTAGCACTTATTGTATTAGGCCAAGGAATGTTTACCGAGGAAATAAAAGGAAAGTGATATATTTTTGATAGAAATGTGAGTCGGCTGTAAGGCAGCGTATGCGTTTTCTGCTTCTTGTGCCTTTGGCTGATGGAAGTGGACACTTCTGACATAAAACAAACACAGAGGTTGGAGCCGCATGTATCTGCTTCATCTTGTGTTAGTGACTCCGGCGTCACTGTGACCCAGGACCTTGCCTAACAGCTCTGGGGTTTTTTTTTTAAACATACACTGGCTTATTTTATTGTCACTTTGACGTCGCAGCCTCGGCACATTTGCACTATTCCTATTATAATTATTATTTTACGAGTTGCATTTACTTTTCCTTTTGCATCCTAATGACTATGATGTTCAGTGAAATTATTCACTTGTTTAGTATTATTGATGTAATAATAATTTGATGGGCAGTATACTGCTGGCACCTCTGGCTGTACTGGAATGTTCCTGCGCGTTGCAGTCCCATTAGAACGACAGAGACCCTAGAAATAAAATGCTGAATTTGCTCGTTTTATAGCAGCACCCGCTAGAAACAGCCAGGACTTCCAAACACAGCCGGGGTTATCTGTCATTTCCTAGGTCCCTAGGTAAGAATTGGTAGTCACTATCACACCGATAGGGCTGATCTCGGATTTGGCTTTCAGCCATGCACTGGAGCGGGCTTCTATAGAGAGAAGGTTGTGGTCTTTCCTTTTACTTCTCAGCTACTGTACGTCTTCTAAACTGCCCCATTCAAACCTATAAAAAATACACACGGTGAAAGATAGAGATACATTAAAAAAAATAAACCTTTATATTACATATATTTTTGTTCTATAGCAACGACAGTGGATGCAGTATTGTGCATATAATTTTACGGCCAGAAGTGCTTGCAATCACATTTTGGGTGCATGAAGCTCAGTTAGAAGAACTGACCTAGGATGTCACAATAACCAACACAGAGGTTACACCAGCTTTGTCCACGGAAGGCCCGTCCTTTTACCTGCGACTGCTTTGTCCACAGAAGGCCCGTCTTTTTACCTGCGACTGCTTTGTCCACGGAAGGCCCGTCCTTTTACCTGCGACTGCTTTGTCCACGGAAGGCCCGTCCTTTTACCTGCGACTGCTTTGTCCACGGAAGGCCCGTCCTTTTACCTGCGACTGCTTTGTCCACGGAAGGCCCGTCCTTTTACCTGTGACTGCTTTCTCCACGGAAGGCCCGTCCTTTTACCTGTGACTGCTTTGTCCACGGAAGGCCCGTCCTTTTACCTGTGACTGCTTTCTCCACAGAAGGCCCGTCCTTTTACCTGCAACTGCTTTGTCCACGGAAGGCCCGTCCTTTTACCTGCGACTGCTTTCTCCACGGAAGGCCCGTCCTTTTACCTGTGACTGCTTTGTCCACGGAAGGCCCGTCCTTTTACCTGTGACTGCTTTCTCCACGGAAGGCCCGTCCTTTTACCTGTGACTGCTTTCTCCACGGAAGGCCCGTCCTTTTACCTGTGACTGCTTTCTCCACAGAAGGCCCGTCCTTTTACCTGCAACTGCTTTGTCCACGGAAGGCCCGTCCTTTTACCTGTGACTGCTTTGTCCACGGAAGGCCCGTCCTTTTACCTGTGACTGCTTTCTCCACAGAAGGCCCGTCCTTTTACCTGTGACTGCTTTGTCCACGGAAGGCCCGTCCTTTTACCTGCGACTGCTTTGTCCACGGAAGGCCCGTCCTTTTACCTGTGACTGCTTTGTCCACGGAAGGCCCGTCCTTTTACCTGCAACTGCTTTGTCCACGGAAGGCCCGTCCTTTTACCTGCGACTGCTTTGTCCACGGAAAGCCCGTCCTTTTACCTGCGACTGCTTTGTCCACGGAAGGCCCGTCCTTTTACCTGCGACTGCTTTGTCCACGGAAGGCCCGTCCTTTTACCTGCGACTGCTTTCTCCACGGAAGGCCCGTTCTTTTACCTGCAACTGCTTTGTCCACGGAAGGCCCGTCCTTTTACCGGCGACTGCTTCGTCCACGGAAGGCCCGTCCTTTTACCTGCGACTGCTTTGTCCACGGAAGGCCCGTCCTTTTACCTGCGACTGCTTTGTCCACAGAAGGCCCGTCCTTTTACCGGCGACTGCTTTGTCCACGGAAGGCCCGTCCTTTTACCGGCGACTGCTTTGTCCACGGAAGGCCCGTCCTTTTACCTGCGACTGCTTTGTCCACGGAAGGCCCGTCCTTTTACCTGCGACTGCTTTGTTTGCTAAAGATAGATACGGTGACGTTTTATACATACGTACAGTTATTGTCTGTTCCGATGCCTCTCGGGGAAGCAGTACTGTATTAGGATTCTGAAATGATAGAGTACAGAGCTTTCTAAACCTTCTAGGTTTCTTTGTGTATTCCTAGGCTTACATTTCCATATGTATACGTATGCAAAATCCCAGCCTGGACATTACACACGTTTCTGGTTTGGAGGCTGTATATTGGGAGTGTGGGTTTAGGTCTCTGTACTGTAATGCTTGTTGCTAGCATAGTTTGCTGACACATTGAAGCCAGGCAAAGTGAGCAGCCCTGAGCTATACCAGAACTTTTGTAATAACGTCACACGTAACTTTACGAACACAGGACCCCAGCAGGTTTCTTAACAAAGTCAAATAAAAATACATTTAAAAAGTTGAAGAATGCAAAAAATACAAACTACGAGAGAAGAAAAACACACAAATATACATTAGGAAAATGTTCTGCAAAAAAGCATTAATCATGTTTCAGAATTGTAGCAATTTAACAAAACACACTGTGCTTTTAAAAACTTCTTTCTTCTAATCATCCAGCATAGGACAATAATATATTTACTTTAAAGTTCCAAGCTTTACCCCAGAGTGTCTTTGCAACGCTCCACCCACACTTTCACCTACAATGTTTGGGTCATTTACACAATTATCTCTTTGTTCATTTTTCTTTTCCAACTGGGCACTTAATTTCTACAGATGGAAAGGCGACTGCAGATCCCCAAAGGCTTCCCTGTGATATTTTGGCCTCTAATTTGTACACAGAACAGCACGGGAAACACAAGTCCAAAGATTCCATTAAAAGGAAAGAATGAACCAACGCAGGCGCAATATCAATTTTTCAGCACGTTGATATGCTGCCAAGATCATTCCTCTCGCTGCAGCCCACGGGCTCACGTTTTAGAGAGGGTTATTAAAGGGGATTAGTGCTGTTACAACAACTAATTTCGTTTTACATTTCTACGTGTTCCTAATGCATGCTCTGTAAAATCGTTTCACTTTCACCAGCTGCAAGTGAAAGAAATGCTCTAAAAAGGAAAAAAGTTCCCAAGAACGTCTGCGTATAAAAACGCTTTAGGAGAACTCATTATTGTAGAGCAATTTATTTGGAAGATTAGAAACTCCCTTGAAAGAGCCAGAAAAATAAGATTATTTCTGCATTAATAGCTGTTCCAAATGTAATCCTCCAATTGTACTTCTCCTCTCGGACTGCTTCTGTCTCAATAAACCACAAAGATTGCAAGTTCTGCAGATCAGAATGCCTTCTTCCCAAAGGTGTGTTACCCTTACATTAAGCAAATAAGGGAGGGTCCCTGTGTTGGTGTTTTCTTCCATGTAGTAACAAAGGAGGGAAAGGGAGTAGGGGTCCCCGATACCTTTTATTGGAAGAAGTGATTGATATGTTACAAGCTTTCCAACCTCTCAGGGTCCTTCATCGGGTGTGGCAGAAATGCAGGAACACAACATATATAATATACTAGCTGAGAGCCCCGGCGTTGCCCGGGATGTTTGTGGTGTGGGTGTGGCATTTGGGTGGGGAGTGGTCCACGCGGCCCATGTGCGGTGGTAGTGCTGCTGTGGCTGTACTGATGGTGATTGTATTGGTGTGCTGATTTGGGAGGGTTTGGTGCTGATGTGGGGGTGCGGATGTGGGTGTGCCGATGGGGGAGGTGCAAAGGTGGCGATGTGTGGGTGCTGATGGTGTTGATGGGGGCTGGGAATGGTGGGGAGCCGAGAATGCCAGTGTGCTGGGGGGGCATGGGATACCGGTGTGCTGATGTGGTGGTGCTGGGGTGTGTGTGTGTATACATGTTTGTGTGTATACATTGTATGTGTGTGTGTGTATACATGTGTGTGTGTGTATGTGTACGTGTGTGTGTGTATACACGTATGTGTGTGTATACACATGTGTGTATACACGTGTGTGTATACACGTGTGTGTGTATACACGTGTGTGTGTATACACGTGTGTGTGTGTATACACGTGTGTGTGTGTATACACGTGTGTGTGTGTATACACGTGTGTGTGTGTATACACATTTGTGTATACACGTGTATACATGTTTGTGTGTGTGTATACATGTTTGTGTGTATACATTGTATGTGTGTGTGTGTGTATAAGTGTGTGTGTGTGTGTGTGTGTACATTTGTGTGTGTGTACACATGTTTGTGTGTGTATACACATGTGTGTGTGTGTATACATGTGTGTGTGTATACATGTGTGTGTGTATACACATGTGTGTGTGTATACACATGTGTGTGTGTGTGTGTACACATGTGTGTGTGTACACATGTGTGTGTGCACACATGTGTGTGTGTACACATGTGTGTGTGTACACATGTGTGTGTGTACACATGTGTGTGTGTGTATACACATGTGTGTGTGTATACACATGTGTGTGTGTATACACATGTGTGTGTGTATACACATGTGTGTGTGTATACACATGTGTGTGTGTATACACGTGTGTGTGTGTGTGTATACATGTGTGTGTGTATACATGTGTGTGTGTGTGTATACATGTGTGTGTATACATGTGTGTGTGTGTGTATACATTATGTGTATGTATACCTGTGTGTATACGTGTGTGAGTGTATACGTGTGTGTGTATGTGTACGTGTGTGTGTGTGTATGTCTCCATGTGTGTGTGTGTATGTCTCCATGTGTGTGTGTGTATGTCTCCATGTGTGTGTGTGTATGTCTCCATGTGTGTGTGTACGTGTACATGTGTGTGAGTATATGTGTACATGTGTGTGTGTGTACGTGTCTACGTGTACATGTGTGTGTGTGTGTGTGTGTATGTGTACATGTGTGTGTGTGTGTGTGTGTGTACGTGTCTACGTGTACGTGTGTGTGTGTCTACGTGTACGTGTGTGTGTCTACGTGCGTGTGTGTACGTGTGTACGTGTGTACGTGTGTGTCTACGTGTGTGTCTATGTGTGTGTGTGTCTACGTGTGTGTGTTTGTGTCTACGTGTGTGTGTGTTTGTGTATACGTGTGTGTGTGTATACGTGTGTGTGTGTCTACGTCTGTGTGTGTGTGTCTACGTGTGTGTGTGTGTCCCTGTGTGTGTTTGTGTCCCTGTGTGTCCTTTGGCCCGTGACTCCGCCTCAGGGAAGGGGGGGGGGGTGGGGGGGAGGTGGTGGGAAGGAGGGGGGGGAAGGGGAGGTGGGGGGGAGGTGGTGGGAAGGGGGGGGTGGGGGGGAGGTGGTGGGAAGGGGGGGAGGTGGTGGGAAGGGGGGGGTGGGGGGGAGGTGGTGGGAAGGGGGGGGTGGGGGGGAGGTGGTGGGAAGGGGGGGGGTGGGGGGGAGGTGGTGGGATGGGGGGGGAGGTGGTGGGGAGGTGGTGGGGAGTTGGTAAGGGGGGTGGGGTTGGCTTTGGGGGGTGGAGGTGGTGAGGAGGTGGTGGGAGGTTGTAAGAGGGGAGTGAAGGGAAGGTGAAGGTGGGGGTGGAGGGGAGGTGAAGGTGGGGGTGGAGGGGAGGTGAAGGGGGGGGGGTGGAGGGGAGGTGAAGGGGGGGGGGTGGAGGGGAGGTGAAGGGGGGGGGGGTGGAGGGGAGGTGAAGGGGGGGGGGTGGAGGGGAGGTGAAGGGGGGGGGTGGAGGGGAGGTGAAGGGGAGGGGGTGGAGGGGAGGTGAAGGGGGGTGGAGGGGAGGTGAAGGGGGGGTGGAGGGGAGGTGAAGGGGGGGTGGAGGGAGGTGGAAGGGAAGGGAAGTGGAGTGAGGGGAGGTGAGGGGTGGGTGAGGGGAGGTGAGGTGAAGGGGGGTGAGGGGAGGTGAAGGGGGGTGAGGGGAGGTGAAGGGCGCTCCCTCACCCGTCCGGCAGCTCCCTCACCCGTCCGGCAGCTCCCTCACCCGTCCGGCCGCTCCCTCACCCGTCCGGCCGCTCCCTCACCCGTCCGGCCGCTCCCACGTGGTCTGAGGCGGGAGGCAGCTTGTTGTGGCCGCTCCCCCGCTGTGTCCCGGGTGCTCGCTCCCCCGCTGACTGTAGCGGCGCCAGGGGGTGGAGGGGAGGTGAAGGGGAGGTGAAGGCCGCTCACTCACCCGTCCGGAAGGTCCCACGTGGTCTGAGGCGGGAGGCAGCTTGTTGTGGCCGCTCCCCCGCTGTGTCCCGGGCGCTCGCTCGCTCCGCTGACTGTAGCGGCGCCGGGGGGGGGGGGGGGGGGGGAGGTGATTTGAAGGGGGGTGAGGGGTGGGTGAAAGCCGCTCACTCACCCGTCCGGCAGCTCCCTCACCCGTCCGGCCGCTCCCACGTGGAACTGAGGCGGGAGGCAGCTTGTTGTGGCCGCTCCCCCGCTGTGTCCCGGGCACTCGCTGCTCCGCTGACTGTAGCGGCGCCGGGGGGGTGGGGGGGGTTGAAAGCGCGGGAGACACGGGGAGAGGAGGAGGCTGATTTCGGGGAGGAAGAGGCGGAGGCTCCGGCGGGTATGTGAGGCCCCCCCCCCCGGGTTATACATGCTGCTAATGTACACCCCCCCCCCTACTGTGTGTGTGTGTCCCTGTGTGTGTGTGTCCCTGTGTGTGTGTGTGTGTGTGTGTGTGTCCGTGTGTCCGTGTGTGTGTGTGTGTCCCTGTGTGTCCTTTGGGCCGTCACTCCGCCTCAGGCCAATGAGAGGTGTGCGGGGGCGGCCCAAGGGACCAATGAGATTTCCCCTAGGGACACCGGACATCCAGCAGGCAGGCATGCATGCAGGCAGGCAGGCAAACATACAGTGCTTTCACTAATATAGTATAAGATATATATAATGTGTGTGTAAGAGGGGGATCTGCTTGCAATGGATGTTGAGAGGAAGTGGGAAATACCATACGGTAGATACAGGTAGCCTGTGTAATGTGGCTGGCATAAGATTATAGGGCCCAATGTCAAAATTGATTTGAAGCAAAAGGTGGCACTGTGCTCATTTACATGTCGTTTCCCAGAATCCCTGGCTGCAGTGGAAGCGCTGTACTGTATGCTAAGCAGGGTTGCAGACCTGTCTGAGACGGGTGAATGTGCTCACAAGTGGGATTTGTATTTTCTGTATGCTTTACGGGGGAGAGTTGTCACTTTTTCACCCACCGTATGATGTGTGGCTGTGGTATTTTTGCTCATTTTGAAGCAGTGCAAAATTGAAGGCACTTTGTGAAATTAGGTCCCTTGCTTACAGAGTATTTACCCTCCAATCCACCCAGACGTACGTTAGCAACTGCAGCAAACTTTTCTGAATTTCAATCTGAAAGGCGTCCGAATAGAGACATCCCAGTGGTAGAAGCCCTGACCTCTGAAGTGGGCGATAAACCTCTATCAATTGTTTGGATTCTAAAACAATAATCACGAACTCCGATTTAAAGATGCTAAAATACATTATTACATTTCAGTGTCGCTTCATTTCAATGATTTGCATTTTGATTCAGTGAAAATATCCCCTCGGATGCTGCAGAGCGAGTTTGTTTACAGAGAACGTTCAGTTGGAGCAATTACCCTACTGAAACCTGGGTAAGACCAGGACTTGTCAGAAACCCTGCACAGCAAAGCACTTTAGATCAACAACTGCAGGAACAAGGTTATATGCTTGTAACCTCTGACCAACGGAGACCCCAGAAGTGTTAAGTCATTCTACTCAATTTTATTAGTAGTTTTTTGAGGTTTCATGCTGCTAAACATTAATCATGTCTCCACTTCCAACTAAGCAAATTGTTTCTGCGTTTAATGCTGTTCTTTTAGAAGTACAGTTATAAAGAAAACGTTCAGTCAATGCCGCTAATACATGCTCAATCTGCCGTAGTGTAATATTGCGCCCGCTGTAATGTGCTTGTGTACGCGAGCGGTTACGTTACACGTGTCCTTGTTCTTTGTGATTGTCCTGTGGTTAAAGTGAGTTTGTTGGGTCTCGCTCATTAGCGTTGAGCTTCTAGAGAGGAATCAGACATATGGTCGCGGCTGTCTTGCCACAAGCAAGTCTCCGCTGGCGTTTGGCCACCGAGGGAGCGTACGCTGTAGCTGCTCCGCCGCTGGACACTCAGCCGCCGGACGCTCTGCCAATAAGGTAATTTAATATAAAGGATTGTAAGCTTCCCGGAGCAGGGACTCCTCTTCCGAAATGTTACTTTTATGTCTGAAGCACTTATTCCCATGATCTGTTATTTGTTATTTATATGATTGTCACGTGTATTACTGCTGTGAAGCGCTATGTACATTAATGGCGCTATATAAATAAAGACCTACATACATACACATACACACATACATACATACACACACACACATACACACATACACACACACACATACACACATACATACACCACACACACACACGCACACGCACACGCACACGCACACGCACACGCACACGCACACACACACACACACATACACACATACATACTGTACATACATACACACACACACACATACATACATACACCCACACACATACATACATACATACATACATACATACATACACACATACACACACATACACACACATACATACACACACACACACATACATACATACATACACATACACACACACACATACATACATACACACATACACACACATACATACACACACACATACATACATACATACATACAAGGGGTTTTAGCAGTAAGGGTAGGGGGCTATGGTCTTTAGGGTAGCAGGTAGCATTAATATCGGGGGTAAGGTTAGGGGGTATTTAGAGTAAGGGGTAAGGTTAGGGGGTATTTAGAGTAAGGGGTAAGGTTAGGGGGTATTTAGAGTAAGCGGTAAGGTTAGGGGGTATTTAGAGTAAGGGGTAAGGTTAGGGGGTATTTAGAGTAAGCGGTAAGGTTAGGGGGTATTTAGAGTAAGGGGTAAGGTTAGGGGGTATTTAGAGTAAGGGGTAAGGTTAGGGGGTATTTAGAGTAAGGGGTAAGGTTAGGGGGTATTTAGAGTAAGGGGTAAGGTTAGGGGGTATTTAGAGTAAGGGGTAAGGTTAGGGGTATTTAGAGTAAGGGGTAAGGTTAGGGGTATTTAGAGTAAGGGGTAAGGTTAGGGGGTATTTAGAGTAAGGGGTAAGGTTAGGGGGTATTTAGAGTAAGGGGTAAGGTTAGGGGGTATTTAGAGTAAGGGGTAAGGTTTGGGTCTTACCTCGGCAGTGAAGCGGCCGGCAAAGAGAGGTCCCGGTGTTCTCGGTGAGAGTTGGTCTCCGCAAAACGCCCACACTCGTAGCGCAGCACTTGTAGCGCAGCACTCGTAGCGTAGCGCTCGGTGCTTAGCGCTCGTAGCGTAGCACTCATAATGTAGCGCTTGTAGTGTAGCACTCGTAGCATAGCGCTCGTAGCATAGCGCTCGTAGCGTAGCGCTCGTAGCGTAGCGCTCGTAGTGTAGCGTTCGTAGCGTAGCACTCGTAGCATAGCGCTCATAGCATAGTGCTCGTAGCATAGCGCTCGTAGCATAGCGCTCGTAGCGCTCGTAGCATAGCGCTCGTAGCGTAGCGCTCGTAGCATAGCGCTCGTAGCGCTCGTAGCGTAGCGCTCGTAGCACTCTTACACCCAATGCTTCCTTTTACCCTGTGTATCTGTGCGTGTTTGTCCTTATTTGTATGCAGCTCTGCTCGTATCACATCTCTTTGCCCCCTTTGTACTGCGCTGTGGCATATGTTGGTGCTTTATAAATAAACAATAATATTAATATTAAAATGACATTGTTTGATATGGTTTATTTGGATCCCTAAATGCTACGCTTAATAAAGTTTGTGAAATAATGTGGGTAATGTTTAAATCCTTTCCTTTAACCATTACAAGATATCACAATGTACAATGTATCTGATGGATGGGCACGCAGAATAGTAGGGTCAGTAATAATTTGGGGTGGAAATTGCATCAGCACTCACATAAATCGAGATTCCAGTGTAGTATAGTTATATTTTTTCATGTTTAATCAACACAATCGCATTAATCTCACTGTTTGTTGGACAATTCTATTGGGAGTGCATTAAAAACACAATGTGTGGACCGGCCCTGTTCTATGTAACTATTTGGATAGGGGAATATATGGAATCACCCCATCAAATCTGGGTTATTGTCAAACCTATATCTGTTCTATGGACATCTGCTAGAAAATTACATTGGAAAAATATTAGATGCTGTTGCAAAAATGTCCACAAATATGAAACTTCTAATATGCAAGTTGATAAATGTGGTTGTGTTGTGGGCTTTTTAGTGTTGAGAACCTATGTTCTAAAAGTCTAGAGGTCAACTCCCCCCTTGGGAAGAAAAAATTGTGCAAAGAGAATATTTAGTTTCATTATCTGAAAGTGCGATGTGTGAGTTCTGTCCCAAAAATACTCCATAATTTCAGCAGCTTTTATGCAATGAAAATAACGAGTTGTTATTTGAAACAAATACTGAGATTATTTTGCCCCAGAGAGAAAATTAAGTAAGATTAAGATATCTGCCTGATAGAATCCAGTCATATACTACATCACCTGCTGCAGACGTCATTAATCAGTGTGCTAAACGCGACAGCAGAGTCTCCGAACCTCTGGTACATGGAGAGGAACCGCCACCTCTTCTGAGCTCGTCCCTGGAAACATTTCTGCCCTGATCACCTTATTAAGGTGAATGGGATGTTGGCATTTTGTTCCTAAAGTAATAAACGGACAGTAGGACCACAAGCACCAGACCTACCTCTGCACACAGGTTGGTGCCGGAGAGAGGGTTGTGTGGCTATTGGTACGTTACCAAGAATTTTGTCCATACAGATTCTTACCTCTTTCAATATAAGAGTAGGTAAAAAAAATTACCAACCGTCTTCCTAGTAGATTTTCAATAATCATTGTCACAGAGTTGGTCTTTGGTTGGCTCAGATGGACATACTTGTGTAACGCCTGTTCATGTCTGGTCTGACCCACCCAATCTCACAGTGGCCCCTGTGGTCTATCCAGCCCCCGTTACATGTCTGTGTGTGGTGGTGCACCTGTAGGCAACAGGACTCCTGAGTCTCCCGCATGATGGTATTCGGGGATGTCAATCAAGACAGGTAGCTGAGGTAGTGTGTGCGAGTCCTACTTACATCCAGTGCAGCGCCTCCACCTCATCAGGATCTCTGCGTCCGCAGGAAGATGGCTCTGATGAGGAACTCCTCTGTGGTGCCTTCCTCTGTGGAGTAACTTCACACTCACACATGGGGGTTGTTGTGAACCAGGGCATCTTTATTTGCATGATGTAAGGCAAGCTGCCCCTCACAGCTGGCAGCTCAGCCGCTCATCTCTCTGCTGCACTCCATTAGGAAGGTTCCTTCTCCTCTAATAGAGTTGCTCTCCACCTCTCCCCTCAAAGAGATACTCCAGCTTCTCTCTGTCTGCTCTGAGCTGCACTGACTCACAGCTCTTGCAGACCTCCACGTGCCTCTCACTGAACAGAGGCAGAACATCAACAGGAAGTGAACTCCTAACTTTAGGCAGTGCTGTGTCTTAAATCACCCCCAGAGGACAAACACGCTCTGTGTCACTAAGGGTGGACATAAAGCATGTTGTCACTTCCTTTGGGACATATGACACCTCACCAGGGTTTGAGGGCAAACCTCCATGATTGTTGCTGGCAATCCTGCATACTTACCAGGTTTACTGCCAGCATGAGGAAGAGATATGTACACCAATTTTATACATGGCTACATTCTCCCCCTGGTGAAACCCAACGGCCCGGCTGGGATCTAAATTTGCGGAACCTTCCTTCAGGTAGCACTGCAAAACATAACAACACATTATTACAGTACATATCTTTTCATCATAAACACCATAACAGATACATCCTAACGTAGATGTGTAACAACTAGGATTACTCCATGCTGGAGTATCCATTACTATTACTACTCTACCCTCTTAAGGTGGCCTGCGCACACCCATTGGGTTTAGAGCAACAATGCGATAACACTCTGTGGGTGTTCAGTAAGGCACACAATCAGCGCAAAATTCCTGCCTGGATGCTAGTGGACTGAGAGGATCATGCCCATACACTTCCCCAAGGCACCTCCTGGAGATGTAGACTATCCCCTCTTGACTACACCACTTCTCGTCTAACCCGCCAGGATCCCATCTTCTTCTCTTGATCCTTCCTCCTCATCAGTGCCATATCCCCTATCCTCATCAAAGGAACCCACAATCCCTGGCTTAGGATTTGACCCAAGGCTTTTAGGCTTACACCTTACACTAACAGTATCATTAGTGCTGGATGACATTCTTGGCATAGCCATTTCCCTCCCCGATCCCTCATCAGAGGTAAAACAGTCACCCCAGTCCAAGTTTTCCCCAGTCCATTCTTCAGAAGTGGCTCGGGACTCCCCATACAACCCTTGGCTAGACTGGAATCCATAGGAAAAAGTTGCCATGGCGCTGGGTCGGAGTAGACTAAAGGGTAACCCTCCGGGGGGCACCCGGGCATAAACAACGTGGACGGGGCATCTGCCAGGCATATATCCCACGTGTATGTCACCACAAAAAGCATCGAGCTCCACGTGGACGGGGGGGTCTTCATCTACATCTAGAATAAGGGCGTACTGCCACCCGGGGATTTTATGCAATTGATCACAGACCTCCTTATCTGTTATATTGGCGGGAAGGCCTTCTACGTCCACCACACGGCGGGGGTTAACTTTTTTCCTCAAGGCCCAGGCGAGGACCTCGTGTCCGGACTTTACAACCATGGTGGAACTTTCTGCAATTTTAGCATTTGCAGCAATTTCTGCACTCGGCCATCTTGGACCTTCCGCACCGTGCGGATCCTCCATTCTTGCGGGCGCCATTCTTTTCTCTTTGATAATTTCTGTTATCGCACATGGAGCTCCTCTCTGTGGGGCAGCTGCCACACCGGTACAATAAAAATGCCTTGTGCACCACCTTGTGTACCTAATGTAAATCTGACTCGTGTTTGCACTACCTCAGGCTAGGCTCACTCTTGCTGTGTCTGCTGTATCTCCTTCCTCCCAGTCAGTGCTCCCTGTTCACTGGTCTGGCTACTGGCTAGAGTACTCTGGCTCGTCCATGCAATACTTTAGCGTCTACCTACTGTTAATAGTCTAGCGCAGACCCTCTCCAGGATTCCTGCTCTAAGTTACCAGTTTATCCCTTTAAGGCGTCCTACCACTAGCACTACCTCAAGGGACTCGGACAGCTATAACCTGGCTCCAGACCTAAGAATCTCAGAGCGTCTATGCGTTCCACGTCTTCCGCGGCCTCCCTTGACTACCCCTGGCTCCTTCCTACGCAGCACAAAGTGGCAACAGACACTCTTCCCGTTCCTGGTGAGCCTAGCAAAAGCCTGTCCTGTTGACAGGTATCTCAGCAGCGCCTCCAACTGTAACGCCTTTTCGTGTCTGGTCTGACCCACCCAATCTCACAGTGGCCCCTGTGGTCTATCCAGCCCCCGTTACATGTCTGTGTATGGTGGTGCACCTGTAGGCAACAGGACTCCTGAGTCTCCCGCATGATGGTATTCGGGGATGTCAATCAGGACAGGTAGCTGAGGTAGTGTGTGCGAGTCCTCTGTGGTGCCTTCCTCTGTGGAGTAACTTCACACTCACACATGGGGGTTGTTGTGAACCAGGGCATCTTTATTTGCATGATGTAAGGCAAGCTGCCCCTCACAGCTAGCAGCTCAGCCGCTCATCTCTCTGCTGCACTCCATTAGGAAGGTTCCTTCTCCTCTAATAGAGTTGCTCTCCACTCAAAGAGATTCTCCAGCTTCTCTCAGAGCTGCACAGACTCACAGCTCTTGCATGAGACCACTGCAACACTGTTGCAGACCTCCACGTGCCTCTCACTGAACAGAGGCAGAACATCAACAGGATGTGAACTCCTAACTTTAGGCAGTGCTGTGTCTTAAATCACCCCCAGAGGACAAACACGCTCTGTGTCACTAAGGGTGGACATAAAGCATGTTGTCACTTCCTTTGGGACATATGACACCTCACCAGGGTTTGAGGGCAAACCTCCCTGATTGTTGCTGGCAATCCTGCATACTTACCAGGTTTACTGCCAGCATGAGAAAGAGATGTGTACACCAATTTTACACATGGCTATACTTGCTACTTGCTACAAAGGGCAACAACATTGTCTGTAATTTAGACTTGCTATGTTACTGAAATGACATGGTTATGGCCACCAATATCTCAAGAACATATATGTAGTTGGCTGGAGGCATTGTGTTGGGGTTAAATATTTGGTCTTGACTATACAAGCACATGGGTTCAATACCTTCCTTAGTCTGCTACACTGCACATGATCTTATCAATTATTATATGATTACATCATATGCTGTAACCTTTACCCAGAATACATTGTACCTAGACCCCAATCATGGCATGCGTGTGCTGGACTGTGACGCCGTGTAACTTCGTGTTATATCATGCAACCATAGATTTCTTGTGATTAACATCCCTCCATGACTGCTTTTAGATATAAGGCTGTGGACAATAGTACCTACGATGCTACTATTAATCCCCAACCCACATGGGCCCCCTTCATCCCCTTAAAGCAGCAGTCCAAGCTGCTGTTTTTTTTATTGTCCCCCCCCCCCCTTTAATATGTTCATTAATACAATCAACACAATGACAAGTAATTAGCTAAGTTGCCGACCGGTCTGTTTTCCTGTGATCGATCGGTGAAGATTTGGCTCGGGGGTTCACTAAATAGCTGTCAGTGCAGAAGAAGAGGACCAAAGATGCAAAGTTCTGTGGGAAGATCATGTGATCAGGCAGTCACTAGATACAATTGGTGCACTGTTAGAGAGAGAGCAGGGCTCAAAAAGGGGTGTGCCAGAGCCGGTTTCAGAAGAGGAAGGGGATGTGACTTTGTAAATGGTTGCTATAGAAACAAAAAATGCTCGTTACATTATAATACGTGTAACATGGTATGTCCATTCTACCTGTCTTTCCCCCTGTTACCTAAGCCCCATGTAAGTTCAGGGCCGTAACAGGTTAATCAGTGGGCTTTTGTCCCTCTGCAGGCTCCTCTGTGATGGACAGAGGTGAGGTGGTGACTCATAGCCTGGGTAGGCCTATCAGTATAGGTCTAGTCTATGAGCCTGTCCCCTCTGAACCTTAATCAGGGAGTATCCCAAATTTAGTTAGTCTTGCTCTGGAGAGAAAGGAGAAAGCCTGTCCTGTTCGCCCTATAAAAACGCGGCATTCAAGATCTCCTGCTCCCAACAGGTATGCAGCATGACAAGCCATGTAGCAGTAGAATCTGCCAAAGAAGGGGGGGGGGGGAAGACAGGGCTACATACATTAAAAATATAATTCACGGCGATTCAAAAAAAAAAAAATGCTACAAGTATTGTCTCATAGTACAGAACTGATTTATTTAAAAGAAACACACGTTGGATATTGCCTGGTCTGCAGCTTTATATCATGGAAAGCCCCGTGTTCTGGCATTAAAGGCTGGGTTCTATTTCTGTAACATACATAGAGGACTATGCAGTAATGGGAAGACACAGGATTACCGGGGGGGAGGGTGGGGGGGAATTTAAATAGAAGTAGTGGGAGTTTTTCTTTGATATATCTGGAGGTATTTTTCAGCATTGCGGCTTCGTTAAGTGACCCAAATAACGAGTTAACAAGGAAAACAACAGCATTTTGTGAATGTGAAAGTAAAGTTAAGCACGACCACAAAACGGTGACCGTTTTATGGGGTGGTTGGAAGATGTGACCCATAATAAGAGAAATACAGACGATAATAACACGCTCACAGTCTTCATGGGGAAAAGAAACAGAGTGCCGTAAAAACATTAGAACATTATCTTGGGATTACAATGGACTTTAATAGCATTCCTGGACGTGTGATCCATAATCCTGGTTAATAAAACAGAGACATTCTCTAATGTGGACGGATGTTGATACACGAAGAATATTTTAGCAGTTATCCTATATGTCTATATTTATTGCTGTTGAAATGGAGAAAATGACATGTTGGTTTTAATGATATAAGACTAGACTCCCGTCTGGGCGAGGATCACTGTGCGTTCACCACAATGCATTTCATCTCTTGGACTATCTTCAGTTGGGGAATGGTAAACCATAATTGTGGCTTCCAAATGGGGTAGAAATGTTAAAAAGATACAAATATACACATGTATATAGATTTTGACCAATCTTATTACATCATCTTCAGCTGCAGGATGCCACATCGCCCATTCACATGCTCACAGGGAACTACTGCTTTCCATTTGGGTCCTTTCAGTGAACAAAACTGAGAACAAGGACTTAACATGTTTTAATGTCTTAATATTTTATAATAAACAGGCCATTATTAACCTTATAGGTCTAGTCTAGTCTCTGTTGTTAAGGGGACCTGCCCTGGTTCATATAAATAATGAATATGTAATGCTTGGCCATCATACGAGCTATTTAATTACATTTCCAACTGGCTATGGATAAATCTTGAGTGGGGAAGTGGATCTTGATCGCTTTAGCTGAGCTCATAGGTGAAGTAACTTGTAGAATGACCTTTATTGTACAAATGGGCTTTTGTCGGGGGGCGTTACGGAGGCTCTTGTAGGTCCTGTCATTGCTTAGCTAGCCGTCTGTGGCATGTGCAGAGCAGAAAACTCACATGTCTCTCTTCTTCGCTAATGAAAGCGCCTGTTTGACTCCTATTGCCTAAAAATGCCCTTTTTATTTACAATATACAACAATATTTCTAAAAACCCTTCATTTGAGTGTGGCCATTGTCCTACATAGACAGTATTAGGGGACCTACACTAGGGGGGCTTATCTCCCATCCTCAAGCCCCCCATCAAGGTCAGGTTAAGGATAGCTTTGCTTCAGCGCAGGTAGCTCAGTCCTTGACTGCATCATCTGTGCTGAAGCAGAGATCCTTAGCCTGACCTTTTGGGGGTTCTTCAGGACCAGTGTTGAGCCCCCCTGACCTAGATGACCATACACAACAGGTTAAAAGTGATAACTTACACAAAAAAGAATGTTTCTCTTTAAGGGTAAAAGTAATCCTCATATTACGCTAGTGCTTTGGATTAATAGCCATGTAAAGCATTTAAGCACCAAAACAAAGCTAAATATCAATAAACAATATAAATCTATATAAAAAAACATATATATATGTATGTATGTATGTATGTATGTATGTATGTATGTATGTATGTATGTATGTATGTAGAGGTATCAGTACCGTGTTAGCCGAGCTTCAATAATCAAAAAATAAATAGACGATACCGTTCTGTGGCTAACGAAATGCTTTTATTTGTGCGAGCTTTCGAGATACACTGATCTCTTCTTCCGGCGATGTTACAATGAACATCGCCGGAAGAAGAGATCAGTGTATCTCGAAAGCTCGCACAAATAAAAGCATTTCGTTAGCCACAGAACGGTATCGTCATTTTATTTTTTGATTATATATATATATATATATATATATATATATATATATACACAATACGTTACCATCCAGAAGAACGGCAAAGAAGAGACAGCACTCAGTGGGATACGTACTGCACAGTCTTTTCAGTACAGTTTTGAACACACGGTATCCCACTGAGTGCGGTCTCACCGTTGAAGTTCGGATGATAACGGATCGCCTGCATTTATTTATGGGATTAGCACCAGGCTTTTTTAACATTACTACCGTAGAGCGGCACCCTAGTCACCAGCAGGGGTGGGGGGTGCCCGCTAGGTCGGCAGGTGGGGGGTGTCACGGGAGACCAGGACTAATACCCGGGATCAATATCGCCAGACAGAACACGGAGACCAGGACTTATACCCGGGATCAATATCGCCAGACAGACACGGGAGACCAGGACTAATACCCGGGATCAATATCGCCAGACAGAACACGGAGACCAGGACTGATACCCTGGATCAATATCGCCAGACAGAACACGAGAGTTTATCAAATTAATTTATTGGAAAAACATCCACAACTATACAAAAGACACAAACATCACACATACGAAACTGGGGAGTACCCTGCCTAATTAGTCACAGGGGCATATACCCAACTGGGGAGACTGGGGGATACCGTGCCTAACTAGTCACAGGGACCTATACCCAACTGGGGAAACTGGGGCATACCCTGCCTAACTCATCACAGGGGCCTATACCCAACTGGGGGATACCCTGCCTAACTAGTCACAGGGGCCTATACCCAACTGGGGACACTGGGGAATACCCTGCCTAACTAGTCACAGGGGCCTATACCCAACTGGGGAAACTGGGGAATACCCTGCCTAACTAGTCACAGGGGCCTATACCCAACTGGGGAAACTGGGGAATACCCTGCCTAACTAGTCACAGGGGCCTATACCCAACTGGGGGGTACCCTGCCTAACTAGTCCCAGGGGCCTATACCCAACTGGGGACACTGGGGGATACCCTGCCTAACTAGTCACAGGGGCCTATACCCAACTGGGGAAACTGGGGAGTACCCTGCCTAACTAGTCACAGGGGCCTATACCCAACTGGGGAAACTGGGGAATACCCTGCATAACTAGTCCCAGGGGCCTATACCCAACTGGGGACCCTGGGGAATACCCTGCCTAACTAGTCACAGGGACCTATACCCAACTGGGGAAACTGGGGAGTACCCTGCCTAACTAGTCACAGGGGCCTATTCCCAACTGGGGAATACCCTGTCTAACTAGTCCCAGGGACCTATACCCAACTGGGGAAACTGGGGAGTACCCTGCCTAACTAGTCACAGGGACCTATACCCAACTGGGGAAACTGGGGGATACCCTGCCTAACTAGTCCCAGGGACCTATACCCAACTGGGGAAACTGGGGAGTACCCTGCCTAACTAGTCACAGGGGCCTATACCCAACTGGGGAAACTGGGGAGTACCCTGCCTAACTAGTCACAGGGGCCTATACCCAACTGGGGAAACTGGGGCGTACCCTGCCTAACTAGTCACAGGGCCTATACCCAACTGGAGAAACTGGGGGATACCCTGCCTAACTAGTCACAGGGGCCTATACCCAACTGGGGAAACTGGGGAGTACCCTACCTAACTAGTCACAGGGGCCTATACCCAACTGGGGAAACTGGGGGATACCCTGCCTAACTAGTCACAGGGACCTATACCCAACTGGGGACTCTGGGGGATACCCTGCCTAACTAATCCCAGGGACCTATACCCAACTGGGGACACTGGGGAATACCCTGCCTAACTAGTCACAGGGACCTATACCCAACTGGGGAAACTGGGGAGTACCCTGCCTAACTAGTCACAGGGGCCTATACCCCACTGGGGAAACTGGGGAATACCCTGTCTAACTAGTCCCAGGGACCTATACCCAACTGGGGAGTACCCTGCCTAACTAGTCACAGGGACCTATACCCAACTGGGGAAACTGGGGGTACCCTGCCTAACTAGTCACAGGGACCTACTGGCAGAGATTTCCCCTGTTCTCTCTTTGCCCAGTGCCTACAGGACTGGTTTTCAGGCCTGAGACCAGCACTGGATTGGACGCTGCAGTTTCTCCCTGTCACAGCAACACCTCTGTAACTCTCTGCAGGCTCTGTCTGCTAGGGGTCTCCCTCCCTGTCTGCTAGGGGTCTCCCTCCCTGTCTGCTAGGGGTCTCCCTCCCTGTCTGCTAGGGGTCTCCCTCCCTGTCTGCTAGGGGTTTCCCTCCCTGTCTGCTAGGGGTCTCCCTCCCTGTCTGCTAGGGGTCTACCTCCCTGTCTGCTAGGGGTCTCCCTCCCTGTCTGCTAGGGGTCTCCCCCCCTGTCTGCTAGGGGTCTCCCTCCCTGTCTGCTAGGGGTCTCCCCCCCTGTCTGCTAGGGGTCTCCCTCCCTGTCTGCTAGGGGTCTCCCTCCCACCTTTTTATATATTTAAAACATAATATTGCAACACTCAGGGCCAGGAGCTGCCTACATGCCCAGGCGCTGATTGGTGGGTAGGAAGGTGCTGTCTACATGCCCGGCCCTGATTGGTGGGTAGGAAGGTGCTGCCTACATGCCCAGGCCCTGATTGGTGGGTAGGAAGGTGCTGCCTACATGCCCAGGCCCTGATTGGTGGATAGGAAGGTGCTGCCTACATGCCCAGGCCCTGAAAGGTGGGTAGGAAGGTGCTGTCTACATGCCCAGGCCCTGCTTGGTGAGTAGGAAGGTGCTGCCTACATGCCCAGGTCCTGATTGGTGGATAGGAAGGTGTTGCCTACATGCTCAGGCCCTGAAAGGTGGGTAGGAAGGTGCTGTCTACATGCCCAGGCCCTGCTTGGTGGGTAGGAAGGAGCTGCCTACATGCCCAGGCCCTGATTGGTGGGTAGGATGGTGCTGCCTACATGCCCAGGCCCTGATTAGTGGGTAGGAAGGAGCTGCCTACATGCCCGGCCCTGATTGGTGGGTAGGAAACTGCTGCCTACATGCCCAGGCCCTGATTGGTGGGTAGGAAGGAGCTGCCTATATGCCTGGCCCTGATTGGTGGGTAGGAAGCTGCTGCCTACATGCCCAGGCCCTGATTGGTGGGTAGGAAGGAGCTGCCTACATGCACAGGCCCCGATTGGTGGGTAGGAAGGTGCTGCCTACATGCCCAGGCCCTGATTGGTGGGTAGGAAGGAGCTGCCTACATGCCCGTCCCTGATTGGTGGGTAGGAAGCTGCTGCCTACATGCCCAGGCCCTGATTGGTGGGTAGGAAGGTGCTGCCTACATGCCCAGGCCCTGATTGGTGGATAGGAAGGAGCTGACTATATGCCCAGGCCCTGATTGGTGGGTAAGGAGGAGCTGCCTACATGCCCGGCCCTGATTGGTGGGTAGAACTTAGGGTGACCATTTGTCCCGATTTTGCCGGGACAGTCCCGGTTTTTGCTGGGCTGTCCCGGCTGCCCGTCCGTCCCGGGAATGTCCCGGTTTTTCTCCCTGGTGCGCGGGTGAGTCGGCGACGATGTGCAGGGGGGGGGGATGCGCGGGGGGAGCAAGCGGCGGCGCTGAGGAGAAGGATGCGGCAGCCGGGTAGTATTTTTTTCTATGTTAGAATGCTGGGGGGGCTGGGCTTAGAGAGTAGAAGCAGGGGATTGGTTGGAGGTCAGAGGATCTCGGGGGCGGGGCTTAGTACCAGGGCCGGATGGAGTGAGCTGCTTCTCAGTGAGCTGTGTTTGTGTGTCCTGTCTGTGTGTCCTGTTTGTGTGTCCTGTCTGTGTGTCATAGGAGGAGAGGAGGGAGAGATATGAGGATCTGAGGGGAAGGCATGGGGAGGGGGAGATATGAGGAGCTGAGGGTAAAGTATGGGGAGGGGGAGATATGAGGAGCTGAGGGTAAGGCATGGGGAGGGAGATATGAGGAGATGAGGGTAAGGCATGGGGAGGGGGAGATATGAGGAGCTGACTGGAAGGTATGGGGAGGGGAAGGTATGAGGAGCTGAGGGGGAAATATGAGGAGCTGAGGGGAAGGTATGAGGAGCTGAGGGGAAGGTATGGGGAGGGGGAGATATGAGGAGCTGAGGGGAAGGCATGGGGAGGGGGAGATATGAGGAGCTGAGGGTAAGGTATAGGGAGGGGGAGATATGAGGAGCTGAGGGGAAGGTATGAGGAGCTGAGGGGAAGGTATGAGGAGCTGAGGGGAAGGTATGGGGAGCTGAGGGTAAGGTATGGGGAGGGGGAGATATGAGAAGCTGAGGGGGAAATATGATGAGCTGAGTGGAAGGTATGAGGAGGGGGAGATATGAGGAGCTGAGGGGGAGGTATGAGGAGTGGAGGGGGACGTATGAGGAGTGGAGGGGGAGGTATGAGGAGCTGAGGGGAAGGGATGGGGAAGGTATGAGGAGGGATGGGGTAGATATGAGGAGGGATGGGGAAGGTATGTGTGGAGGGATGAGGAGGGGAGGGATGAGGGAGATAGGAGGGATGGGGGAGGGATGAGGAGGGTCGGGGGAGATATTAGAAGATATGAGGAGGGGGAGATATGGGGTGAGGAGGGGGAGATATGGGGTGAGGAGGGTGAGATATGGGGTGAGGAGGGGAGGAGGGGGAAATATGAGGACGGGGAGGAGGAGAGATGGGGAGATATGGGGAGGGGAGGGGGAGGTATTAGGAGATATGAGACAGGGAGGGGGAGATAAGGAGGGCAGGAGGAGATATGAGATGTGGCGGGGGAGATATTGGGAGATCTGAGGAGGGGAGTTATGAGGCGGTGAGGGGGAGATGTGATATGAGACGGGGAGGATGAGATATGAGGAGGGGAGGAGGTGAGGGGAGGAGGAGATATGAGGAAGTGGGGTGAGAGGGGGGGGGGAAGGAATGGGTGACTGGGGAGTGTGAGGTGGGGTGAGAGTGAGGAGGTGTGTGAGAAGGGGGGGTTCTCGCAAGGCCGCCGAAACGTGGGTAGGGGGCCCCGGTGAAAACGTTCCTGGGCCCCAGGAAAGCGGTCTGCGGCCCTGCATGGCAGTGATGTCACTGACGTGACAGTGACTGCCACGAAGGACAGCAAGAGACCCTATTTTGCAAAGTGTAATATACACACAAGGTGAGGAATGTCACATTTTTAAAAGTCTTAATTTTAATTAATGCCTACGTTTTTTTATTTAATTTTAATTTGTCAATTAATTATTTATTTAATTTTAATTTGTCAATTAATTATTTATTTAATTTTAATTTGTTAATTATTTAAATTTTAATTAATGTCTTCATTATTTATATACACACACTGCAGGGCCCACCTCCTATACACACAGACACACACTGCAGGGCCCATCTCCTATACACACAGACACACACTGCAGCCCCCACCAACGGGACGCATTATGGTGCCGAGGCATCACGTGATGCCACATTATCATGGCAACATGTCACCGCCTAACGTCAGTGTCTCGTTGTCATGGCAACGAGGTGCGTCACGTGATGTAATTTGTTTTATAAATAATTTTTTATTGTGTCCCGGTTTTTCATTTTGAAAATCTGGTCACCCTAGTAGAACTGCAACATAACATTTGCAACAATTCTCCTGCAGACATATTAACCCGATTCCTGAGGTGCTGGAACCAGGCAAAGACATACACATATACATAACATATACATACCAATGTATTACTGACAGGTAGGGGTAATGGCAGACTTCCCCTTTATTAACGGCTGCCATATTTCCCCCTGCCGCATGGGGGATTCCATGCGCAGTGTCTGCATGTTTGCTACCCACCAGCCATTTGTATCCTCGCCAGTGAGGGGAACCGGAGCGAGGGCGCAGCAGCGCGCACACGGTCTTCTCCCGTGGGGGAGTTCTCGCCTCCTCACGCCGTCAGCGTGATTTGCTGCCCATCGCCTCCCTCCCACCCCCCCCCCCCACCCCCCCCCCCCCCCCGGTTGCTTTAAATTTGGGGCAGCATGCAGGGGGTATGGAGTGGCACCCCAGCCGGCGCCTCCAGTGAGGGGAGGCGGCGGCAGGTTCCGGCGACATGCGCCGCACTCCTCCCCCCGCTGCCTCTCAGCCGGTTATTTAAGTAGCACTAATTTGTATTGTGGTTTTGCAAACCGAGGCATTGGATTCAACAAGAAGTATCCAGTAGTCAGTCCATGCATTTGTGTAGGGTTTGGATTTGGTGCGTGTAGGAGGTACATGCCGCGTGTAGGGGGTACATGCCGTGTGTAGGGGGTACATTCCGTGTGTAGGGGGTACACTCTGCGTGTAGGGGGTACACTCCGCGTGTAGGGGGTACGTTCCGCGTGTAGGGGGTACACTCCGCGTGTAGAGGGTACACTCCGCGTGTAGGGGGTACACTCCGCGTGTAGGGGGTACGTTCCGCGTGTAGGGGGTACGTTCCGCATGTAGGGGGTACGTTCCGAGTGTAGGGGGTACGTTCCGCGTGCAGGGGGTACACTCCACGTGCAGGGGGTACACTCCGCCTGTAGGGGGTACGTTCCGCGTGTAGGGGGTTCATTCCGCGTGTATGGTAGTTCAGTCCGTGTTTAATGTGCTTGAATTAATGCTAATGTTTGCATTAATCACTTAATCTAACTGCTGGATTGGCTAATCATTTAGCCCACTACTTATCTTGCTCACTCAGTGACTATTGATTTCGTTTGTAAAGCAAACATGGGCTTAGTTCTTAACAATTCAGTTACGCTGATCACTACCATGTCCCCCATTACATTTATAGGCCTCTTTTTATTATTAACCTGTTTTCTGATGTGTAAATAGGTAATTGTGACTGCTCTTGATGTAGCACAGTCATTATTATGTATAGTCATGTAAGCGCTTTATCAGCACATGGCTTATAAACTAAAGGATGGCACGGCTTATATACTAAAGGATGGCACGGCTTATATACTAAAGGATGGCACGGCTTATATACTAAAGGATGGCACGGCTTATATACTAAAGGATGGCATGGCTTATATACTAAAGGATGGCATGGCTTATATACTAAAGGATGGCACGGCTTATATACTAAAGGATGGCACGGCTTATATACTAAAGGATGGCACGGCTTATATACTAAAGGATGGCATGGCTTATATACTAAAGGATGGCACGGCTTATATACTAAAGGATGGCATGGCTTATATACTAAAGGATGGCATGGCTTATATACTAAAGGATGGCATGGTTTATATACTAAAGGATGGCATGGCTTATATACTAAAGGATGGCATGGCTTATATACTAAAGGATGGCATGGCTTATATACTAAAGGATGGCATGGCTTATATACTAAAGGATGGCACGGCTTATATACTAAAGGATGGCACGGCTTATATACTAAAGGATGGCACGGCTTATATACTAAAGGATGGCACGGCTTA
Organism: Ascaphus truei; assembly: GCF_040206685.1. NCBI lineage: Eukaryota > Metazoa > Chordata > Amphibia > Anura > Ascaphidae > Ascaphus > Ascaphus truei. Next base: position 41,428,698 of record NC_134491.1, read on the forward strand.
TATACTAAAGGATGGCACGGCTTATATACTAAAGGATGGCACGCCTTATATACTAAAGGATGGCACGGCTTATATACTAAAGGATGGCAAGGCTTATATACTAAAGGATGGCACGGCTTATATACTAAAGGATGGCACGGCTTATATACTAAAGGATGGCACGGCTTATATACTAAAGGATGGCACGGCTTATATACTAAAGGATGGCACGGCTTATATACTAAAGGATGGCACGGCTTATATACTAAAGGATGGCACGGCTTATATACTAAAGGATGGCACGGCTTATATACTAAAGGATGGCACGGCTTATATACTAAAGGATGGCACGGTTTATATACTAAAGGATGGCATGGTTTATATACTAAAGGATGGCATGGCTTATATACTAAAGGATGGCATGGCTTATATACTAAAGGATGGCATGGCTTATATACTAAAGGATGGCATGGTTTATATACTAAAGGATGGCATGGCTTATATACTAAAGGATGGCATGGCTTATATACTAAAGGATGGCATGGCTTATATACTAAAGGATGGCACGGCTTATATACTAAAGGATGGCACGGCTTATATACTAAAGGATGGCATGGCTTATATACTAAAGGATGGCATGGCTTATATACTAAAGGATGGCATGGCTTATATACTAAAGGATGGCATGGCTTATATACTAAAGGATGGCATGGTTTATATACTAAAGGATGGCATGGCTTATATACTAAAGAATGGCATGGTTTATATACTAAAGGATGGCATGGCTTATATACTAAAGGATGGCATGGCTTATATACTAAAGGATGGCACGGCTTATATACTAAAGGATAGCATGGCTTATATACTAAAGGATGGCATGGTTTATATACTAAAGGATGGCATGGTTTATATACTAAAGGATGGCATGGCTTATATACTAAAGGATGGCATGGCTTATATACTAAAGGATGGCACGGCTTATATACTAAAGGATAGCACGGCTTATATACTAAAGGATAGCACGGCTTATATACTAAAGGATGGCACGGCTTATATACTAAAGGATGGCACGGCTTATATACTAAAGGATGGCATGGCTTATATACTAAAGGATGGCACGGCTTATATACTAAAGGATGGCACGGCTTATATACTAAAGGATGGCACGGCTTATATACTAAAGGATGGCACGGCTTATATACTAAAGGATGGCACGGCTTATATACTTAAGGATGGCACGGCTTATATACTAAAGGATGGCACGGCTTATATACTAAAGGATGGCACGGCTTATATACTAAAGGATAGCACGGCTTATATACTAAAGGATGGCACGGCTTATATACTAAAGGATGGCACGGCTTATATACTAAAGGATGGCACGGCTTATATACTTAAGGATGGCACGGCTTATATACTAAAGGATGGCACGGCTTATATACTAAAGGATGGCATGTCTATGCCTCGAGACCACCGATGGGTTTTATGTTGGCTCTTTACTGCAGCACTACTGGGGGAATCCTGTGAATGGGGTTTGGCTGTCCGCTAGCAGAGCAGACGGTGAGGCACGGCCACAAAGGGTGATGCAGCAGGCCACACCAGATGGAAGACAGGGGCAGCAAGCAGGACGGCAGCCTCCGGCGGCAGAGCCACGAGGCAGGGCATCACGGAAGGGTGCAGGACGGCCTTGGTGGCAAGACGGCTGCCTGCTATGTGGCAGGTGGTGGGAGAGCAAGATGGCCACCCACAGCAGTTGCAGGTGGTGGCGGAGCAAATCGGCGGCAAATCGGTGGGAGATTGAGACAGCCGCCTGCAGCGGTTGCAGGCGGTGTAGTGGGAAGTCGGAGGCACAGGGCGCCCCCGCAAGGGTCGGGACGGCAGGTGAGGCCCCCGGCGTGGTTCGACGACATGGAACTGCTAATGGAGGAAGACGAGGCTCAGCCCGGATCGCCGCCTAGGCCGCGTCCCCCTTCAACGCCAAGGATGGGTAAGAAACCTACACTGGTAAAAAAAAAGGGTCGGTTGCGCGACAGAATAAGGGCGTTTAGAAAGCTGATGGACTCCCAGAGAGCTGTGTCTCCCCACAGCGCATGGGCTCAGGGGGCAATGTCCAGCGGAAAGGGGAGGCGGCAGTTGGAGGAGTCCCATGGGGCTCAGCGTCTTGGCAGCTCCGCAGCCTGTGCAGGCCCTTGATTCAGCAACATACAGAACGAGAGATAAGGCAAGATTTACTGCAGCATTAAAGGGTAAGCTGTAGGTCTTCGAGCCTCAGGCATTGGCCTCCGCAGTCCCCGCAGAGGTGGGGGCTGGGACAGGAAGCCATGGCCCTGCGTTAGGAGCAGCATGAGGGGTGCATAGTATGGCCACTGGGGCAACCCTAGGGGGGCAGATCGTCCAGGAAGGAGCTAGTCTTGCGGGGGGCAGCAGCGCCTGACCCCAGCCCGGCAACCCCCAATCCGGGCCTGGCAACCATGACAGGGGCCGCTGGCACCGGAGCAGCTCCATCATCCGCAGTGGGGGGAACAATCTTGATGGGGGGTTCATGGACGCTTATACTTGTCTTGCCAGCCTGTTGGGCACGCACTTAACAAAGGAAGAAAAGGACAACATTTGGGGAGGGGACTATGTGGAGCTCCTATCATTGCTCCCAGATTATAGGGAAGTGCTGGCTCGATCATCTAAGAAAGGGGACGTGAGGAATGATGACATTGAAAAATCCTTCCCGCTCACATTTACCAATTGGTCTCGCGCGTTTAGGATATTAGCGGGGATGATCGGGGAGAAGGCTCCCCTCTTATGTTCGGCCTTTTTTAAATTCATGGATCTGATTGGGCATGAGCACCTATAAGGAACCGGGAGTCACTCCGCTCTCTGCGCGCTCCCGCCTTACCTCCCTCGAACTCCAAGGTCCCCGCTCCCGGCTGCACGTCCTTGGGACCCGCTCCTGCTCTCAGCAGCACTATGCGCAGGCACGCACCTGGCTCTCTGCCCAGGACAAAGACAGAGGGTCCCGCCTCGGGATTTAGCTCGTGCAGCAGCGGTGCGCGCACAAGCTCCGCATCAACAGACTCAATCAACTGCATAGCCTGCACCTCTGCCTATCCCCGCTCCCGTTGAGGTTGTATGCTTGCTGGACAGTACTTAGTTGACTTGTGCCTGCCCATGGCCTGCGCACTATCATGTTTCTACTTTGAAACTTTTAGCACGTTCCTTGAATGGGTGGTGCATAGTAGGGTGCATGCTACAGGGTGCAAGTACTATCTGGATGATTTGTTCTTCGTGGGTCAGGCGGGGTCAGACTTATGCGCAAGGTGCCTGTTCGGATTTTCAGCCATGGCGCGTGAGTTCAGGTTCCCGCTGGCCGACGAGAAGACGGTGCGGCCAAAGATGGTCATTAGCTTCCTCTGGATTAAGATTGACCCAGTGAGGATGGAGTACAGGCTCCCGCCGGAAAAACTGGTGGCTCTAATAGAACTACTGCGGGAGGTCATGGGCTTGAACAAGACCTTGCTGCGTTATGGTGGCATTTGCAGCGCGGATCATGCCGCTGGGGAGGGTTTTTCCAGGTACCTAGCGGCAGCCACAATGGGGATCAGGTTTTCCTAGTAATTTCCTTTGGGTCACCGCCGAGATCCACAAGGACTTGGCAGTCTGGCTGGACTTCCTGGGGAAGTACAACGGTCGGACATTGTGGCGAGGGCGCCCATCTCGGAACACCGAGCTGTAGCTGTTCACGGACGCGGCAGGGTCAGTAGGTTTTGGGACTTTTCAAAGGTGCGTGGAGCGCTGGCCGTTACATTGGTGCGACTCCCAGCTCATCAGGAGCTTAATGTTCCTGGAGCTTTTCCCTTTGCTGGTCGCGGTGCGTCTTTCGGGGCATTTGTTTGCAAACAGGGAAGTAATATTCTGGACCGACAACATGGGGGTGGTAGAAGCAGTGAGTAACTTTGGTTGACATTCCCCCCTTGTTTTAGGTCTGTTGCGCAGCTTTGTGCTCTCATGCCTTCACCTGAACATAGCTTTCAGAGTGCGTCACGTGCCGGGGGTTGCAAATAAGATTGCCGATTCTTTATCCCAGTTGCAGAAGACAGAAGACAGAATTTCGGAAGTGGGCGCTGGAAGCGGACCAGGTCGGCTTGCGTTGTCCGGTACTTATGGGCGTTGGGGACCATGCAGTGATTAATTTAGTGTGAGCTTCCGTGGCTCCGGGTATGTGGGAGGCTTATGCGATGGCTTGGCGTGACTACTCAGGTTTGTGTCTGGGGGACGTGGCAGGGGTGGAGACCATCATGTGATATGTTTTAGCCTTGAGAAGCAGGGGGCTGGCGGAAGGTCCATAGGAGAGAGGCTGAGCGTGATTTCCTTTTTCTTGAAGCTAGATGGGAGGGCGGATGCTACGAAAGCGTTTATAGTCTAGCGGGCGTGTTGAGGGGGCCCGACTAATGACAACAGGAGACCAGTAACCCTGGCAATCTTGGAGGGGCTGGTCCAGGTAACGGAGTAGGTCTGCTTTTCAGTCTTCGAGGCGAGGCTATTCAATGCAGCCTTTACTCTGGCCTTCTTCAGGGCTGCGAGTAGGGGAGGTAGTCTCCGCCACAAAGAAAGGGGGAGGAGGTTTGCAGTCAGGGGACGCAGTGCTCAGGACAGGCTCGCTGCAGCTGCTTATTCGCTTATCCAAAACAGGCCAGTTCGGAAGGGGAGTATGGGTTTCACTGCTAGGCTTGCCAGGGAGCAGGATTTGCCCAGTACAAACGCTAGGGACATATTTGGGCCTCCGATCTAGCGGGGCCGGGCCGCTCCTCGTGCATGCGGACGGGACACAGTTATCTAGGTTTCAGTACCTGCGGGTGTTCCGGGCATGACTGGAGCAATTGGGTTTGGAGGGGGCATGGTTTGGGACTCACTCTTTCAGAATTGGGGACACATGCAGAGGGCTGGCAGGGGAGGTTATTCAGAAGATTGGGCGTTGGGAATCAGACATGTACTGGTCCCACGTCAGGCCCGCCCTAACTGGAGGACAGGTCTCTCTGGTATGACTTTCTCACCCCCCCCCCCCCACAGATTCAGCAGTTATAGACGTTTGGATCATCGGCGACTCTCTGATACACTGGGAGATGTGAGCGGCCATGCGGCCTTATGGACTGAACTTCGGATTGCGCCTTGATTAGGTGAGGGTTTTCTGGGGGGGAAGGGGCTGCGTTGGGGCCAGCTGCTCCTGCGGCTGTTGGTGCTGGCCAGGGATGGGAGGCCTCCTCAGATCCTGGTCCTTCACGCGGGAGGTAACGATGTGGCGGCTTTGCGCTCTGTTGACTTGATTGATTCCATTAGGCAGGACATGGCACTGATATTTGCCCGCCGACCAGCGGTGCAGGTCATATGGTCTGATATAGTCTACAGGCAGGCATGGAGGGGCGCGAGGGTACCGCAGGCAGTCGACAGGGCGCGTAAGAAGGTGAATAGGTCCACAGGCAAGTTCGTAGCACAGTGCGGGGGGCTGGGAGATCAGACACCCAGATTTCGATGCTAGCTCGAGTGGTTTGTTCAGGGAAGATGGGGTTCACATGTTGGACTTTGGGGTGGACCTTTTCAATAACAGACACGGACACGGGACTATGTTTCAGTCTCAATGGGGTGGTGTGTGGGTATATATATATATATATATATATATATATATATATATATATATATATATATATTCAGCTTAACCCCGTTATAGAGCGATCCGCTAAAACACGGATCCGCTTATAACGCGGTGTGAGTGTGGCGCCCGTTTTTTAAAAGCAAAATGTAAACTTTTTTTTTTAAAAAGCTTTTTTGCTAACGGATGGATGGACGCACACAATTCTCCCCTGCACATCACATCCTCCCTTCCTGCACATACCCCCCCTGCACATCACCCCTCCCCTGCACATCACCCCTCCCCTGCACATCCCATCCCATCCTGCCCATCACATCACCCCACCCTGCACATCCATCACCACACATACACACACACACACATACACACATCTCTCCCTCCCTCCCGTACCTCCACTATGGGGGAGGAGAGAAGGGAGTTGGTTCCTGGCCGGGGACTCAGAGACAGCTGACAGCCCAGCCCATGAGATCTCCCCCCCCCCACCTTCGCAGACTCACAGTTTCTCTGCACAGTTCAGCTGATTTGGATAAGTGCTGCAGGGGTGGGAGGGGGAGGGGGGCTGCCGCTGCGACGCCAGGTTCAGGGAGACCTGGGAGAGTTATCCCAGCTCTCCCCCTCCGGCGGACGTGGAACCCGTGACCGCAGCGGCTATTTTTTTTAAAAGTGCGATCCCGGTTATAACGCGGTCGTATCGGGTGGACACCGAGGACCGCGTTATAACGGGGTTCAGCTGTGTGTGTGTGTGTGTGTGTGTATATATAAAAATAAAAATAAAGCTGTGCCGGTTTTTCTACTGAATACACGCTGCTTTTTGTACCTTTGAGTGTGCTGTCTCCTTCTTGCCTCGTGATCTTGGGATCCTGGATCTACTCGGTAAGGAACCTATCTATATATATATATATATATATAGCATTTTGTAGTGTAAATATGGACCAGCACCAGGAGCTAAGCCACGGTTCTGTAAATTCCTCAGCTGCTGGAATTTGGGGGGCGGGGGGGAACTCTCTAACATAGACCTATCTGAGTCACATTATTGCTTTGGACTCCATTGTTTCTTTGCTGAATGGGTTAATCTGCCATTATGCGCACTGTCTGCCACCTCCGTCCTTCCCTTGTGAAAGTCGCAATAATCACATTTTTTAATTTTCCCCCCAACTTTGAGGCTTAATAGCTTTAAAATCTTACAAGTTGTAAAAACAATTAAAGCAATGATTTTAAAAATAAGCAGAAAGGTCCCTTCAAAAGAATGTGAACCTTTAACACCTCATGGCTAACTAGGACATTGTGCAACAGTCAAACTCAGGCCAGCCCTGAGAAAACCCAGGAGCGCCCTGTGAATTTGTTGATGCCAGGTCGGACGGGCTGTTTATTTTCATGATTTCATGGAAGAATTTTAATTTAATGAGTGTTTCGTACACTAATGTAAAGCATGGCTTCAACCATGTAATTATGATGTCAAAAATATCTCAGCTTAAATAGCAGCAGCTGACAACAGAGATTTGATTTGCATTTGAATTCTATCACGGGGACACTGCTAAAGGGAGAAAGCATGCGGCTTCTAAGTGAATAACACCTCAACGAGGGAGGATATTGTTCCTTATCAACTCGTATTTTAACAGGCATTTTATTCCCAGGATATGAAGACATCTAGCACCTAATAATGTATTCCACTTCCAACGTGTTTCAAACTGAATGTGTTTTTTTTGTTCCTTTTCTTTAACCTGCTAACTCATTTGTCACAAGAAATAAAGCTCAAATCATGGATGGGATAAGGGGGTTTTAACAATATTAAGGAACTTTGTCATATTCACATAAAATAACCGCTCTCAAATATCAGGGATCCGAAGCAATGAGGCACTCTGAGAAGTTATGTTACATTTGTACTGTATCTTAGTTAATAAATATTTAGATTTAATGCATAAAGTATGTTTTGTTTTTTGTAAAGCTAAACTCCCCACACTTTGTTTTTTCACAGAATCTGAGCTGCACTCTTCCTAGCTCTGGAGACCTGCACTCTTCCTAGCTCTGGAGACCTGCACTCTTCTTGGCTCCGGAGACCTTCACTCTTCCTAGCTCCGGAGACCTGCACTCTTCTTAGCTCCGGAGACCTTCACTCTTCCTAGCTCCAGAGATTTGCACTTTTCCTAGCTCCGGAGACCTGCACTCTTCCTAGCTCCGGAGACCTGCACTCTTCCTAGCTCCGGAGACCTGCACTCTTCCTAGCTCCGGAGACCTGCACTCTTCCTAGCTCCGGAGACCTGCACTCTTCCTAGCTCCGGAGACCTGCACTCTTCCTAGCTCCGGAGACCTGCACTCTTCCTAGCTCCGGAGACCTGCACTCTTCCTAGCTCTGGAGACCTTCACTCTTCCTAGCTCCGGAGACCTGCACTCTTCTTAGCTCCGGAGACCTTCACTCTTCCTAGCTCCAGAGATTTGCACTTTTCCTAGCTCCGGAGACCTGCACTCTTCCTAGCTCCGGAGACCTGCACTCTTCCTAGCTCCGGAGACCTGCACTCTTCCTAGCTCCGGAGACCTGCACTCTTCCTAGCTCCGGAGACCTGCACTCTTCCTAGCTCCGGAGACCTGCACTCTTCCTAGCTCCGGAGACCTGCACTCTTCCTAGCTCCGGAGACCTGCACTCTTCCTAGCTCCGGAGACCTGCACTCTTCCTAGCTCCGGAGACCTGCACTCTTCCTAGCTCCGGAGACCTGCACTCTTCCTAGCTTTGGAGACCTGCACTCTTCCTAGCTCCGGAGACCTTCACTCATCCTAGCTCCGGAGACCTTCACTCTTCCTAGCTCCGGAGACCTGCACTCTTCCTAGCTCCGGAGACCTGCACTCTTCCTAGCTCCGGAGACCTGCACTCTTCCTAGCTCCGGAGACCTGCACTCTTCCTAGCTCCGAAGACCTGCACTCTTCCTAGCTCCGGAGACCTGCACTCTTCCTAGCTCCGGAGACCTGCACTCTTCCTAGCTCCGGAGACCTGCACTCTTCCTAGCTCCGGAGACCTGCACTCTTCCTAGCTCCGAAGACCTGCACTCTTCCTAGCTCCGGAGACCTGCACTCTTCCTAGCTCCGGAGACCTGCACTCTTCCTAGCTCCGGAGACCTGCACTCTTCCTAGCTCCGGAGACCTGCACTCTTCCTAGCTCCGGAGACCTGCACTCTTCCCAGCTCCAGAGACCTGCACTCTTCCCAGCTTCGGAGACCTGCACTCTTCCTAGCTCCGGAGACCTTCACTCTTCCTAGGTCCGGAGACCTTCACTCGTCCTAGCTCCGGAGACCTTCACTCTTCCTAACTCCGGAGACCTGCACTCTTCCTAGCTCCGGAGACCTGCACTCTTCCTAGCTTTGGAGACCTGCACTCTTCCTAGATCCGGAGACCTTCACTCGTCCTATCTCCGGAGACCTTCACTCTTCCTAGCTCCGGAGACTTGCACTCGTCCTAGCTCCGGAGACCTTCACTCTTCCTAGCTCCGGAGACCTGCACTCTTCCTAGCTCCGGAGACCTGCACTCTTCCTAACTCCGGAGACCTGCACTCTTCCTAGCTCCGGAGACCTGCACTCTTCCTAGCTTTGGAGACCTGCACTCTTCCTAGATCCGGAGACCTTCACTCGTCCTAGCTCCGGAGACCTTCACTCATCCTAGCTCCGGAGACTTGCACTCTTCCTAGCTCCGGAGACCTTCACTCTTCCTAGCTCCGGAGACCTGCACTCTTCCTAGCTCCGGAGACCTTCACTCGTCCTAGCTCCGGAGACCTTCACTCTTCCTAGCTCCGGAGACCTGCACTCTTCCTAGCTCCGGAGACCTGCACTCTTCCTAGCTCCGGAGACCTGCACTCTTCCTAGCTCCGGAGACCTTCACTCTTCCTAGCTCCGGAGACCTGCACTCTTCCTAGCTCCGGAGACCTGCACTCTTCCTAGCTCCGGAGACCTGCACTCTTCCTAGCTCCGGAGACCTGCACTCTTCCTAGCTCCGGAGACCTGCACTCTTCCTAGCTCCGGAGACCTGCACTCTTCCTAGCTCCGGAGACCTGCACTCTTCCTAGCTCCGGAGACCTGCACTCTTCCTAGCTCCGGAGACCTGCACTCTTCCTAGCTCCGGAGACCTGCACTCTTCCCAGCTCCAGAGACCTGCACTCTTCCCAGCTTCGGAGACCTGCACTCTTCCTAGCTCCGGAGACCTTCACTCTTCCTAGGTCCGGAGACCTTCACTCGTCCTAGCTCCGGAGACCTTCACTCTTCCTAACTCCGGAGACCTGCACTCTTCCCAGCTTCGGAGACCTGCACTCTTCCTAGCTCCGGAGACCTTCACTCTTCCTAGGTCCGGAGACCTTCACTCGTCCTAGCTCCGGAGACCTTCACTCTTCCTAACTCCGGAGACCTGCACTCTTCCTAGCTCCGGAGACCTGCACTCTTCCTAGCTTTGGAGACCTGCACTCTTCCTAGATCCGGAGACCTTCACTCGTCCTAGCTCCGGAGACCTTCACTCTTCCTAGCTCCGGAGACTTGCACTCGTCCTAGCTCCGGAGACCTTCACTCTTCCTAGCTCCGGAGACCTGCACTCTTCCTAGCTCCGGAGACCTGCACTCTTCCTAACTCCGGAGACCTGCACTCTTCCTAGCTCCGGAGACCTGCACTCTTCCTAGCTCCGGAGACCTGCACTCTTCCTAGCTTTGGAGACCTGCACTCTTCCTAGATCCGGAGACCTTCACTCGTCCTAGCTCCGGAGACCTTCACTCATCCTAGCTCCGGAGACTTGCACTCTTCCTAGCTCCGGAGACCTTCACTCTTCCTAGCTCCGGAGACCTGCACTCTTCCTAGCTCCGGAGACCTTCACTCGTCCTAGCTCCGGAGACCTTCACTCGTCCTAGCTCCGGAGACCTGCACTCTTCCTAGCTCCGGAGACCTGCACTCTTCCTAGCTCCGGAGACCTGCACTCTTCCTAGCTCCGGAGACCTGCACTCTTCCTAGCTCCGGAGACCTGCACTCTTCCTAGCTCCGGAGACCTGCACTCTTCCTAGCTCCGGAGACCTGCACTCTTCCTAGCTCCGGAGACCTGCACTCTTCCTAGCTCCGGAGACCTGCACTCTTCCCTCCGGAGACCTTCACTCTTCCTAGCTCCAGAGACCTGCACTCTTCCCTCCGGAGACCTTCACTCTTCCTAGCTCCGGAGACCTGCACACTTCCTAGGATATTTACCTTCTTAAGTAAAATAAAAAAATGGCTGCTGCGGTCGTCCAATAGGAAGCTGAAACATCATGCGCTGATGACATGGTGGCTTCCTATTGGCCTGTAGTGAGGAGTGGATGGAAGTCATTTTGGCTTCCCAAAAGGGACTGTCACATAAAGTTATACAGGCAGTCCTCGGTTATCCAACGGGATCCGTTCTGGGAGTAGCGTTGGATAGTGAAACCGTTGTAAAGTGAGTCCCATGTTAATCAGTGGCGGTGAGCGTTGGATAACGCATTCAGGCATCGGAAAACGGCCCATAGGGTTGCATTGTAAAGCGTTGGATGTGCCATTGGTTGTAAAGTGGCACGCTGGATAGCGAGGACTACCTGTATTTCTCAGGAATCGGGATGTCCCAGAACTAACAATGCAAATCAGCTCCACGCTGCATTCAGATACTATAACAAATATGTAGTATGGGGATTGCTGTTTTAAGCCCTTATCTGCTTTACCAGTCTGGAAAACATTGGTCGGATGGTCCCTCAAACAATGAAGGCGTTGCATTAACAATAGTGCTTTGCAACAGAATGGCACCCAGTCCCTTTCAATCCCTTAGAATCAACATTTCATAGTATTTGGCACGTTTGTGCTTTGTGTCACCCCCGCCATATTTGTAAGCCCACTCCTTTATGTTTAGTGTTGCCACTGGGATTCAGAGATTGCTTTTGAACCTGGATTCGACCTACACAACCTACATGCAACCTTTTTCCATTTGGATTTGGGAACCTCCAATGGCTGTTTTAATTCAACTTCTCTGCTAGAGCTTTCCCCCTCGGGATGTGCGCAATTAAAAAAATCAACTTTAATATTTGCTTGTGCAACAGCAGTAAGAAAAACACGAACATGCCTGCTTCGTACCATGCCTGCAGGAAAGTAATCAGGGTGCAGTACACAGATTTACGCGTTGGTCATTCTGCCCTCTGTGGAAATTGTCCAGAGACCCAACTGACGTTTGATCCAAACAACTACAGTATGTTTACAGAAAGTGGAATCTGATTTTTTTTTTGGGTGGGATTAGATTCAAAGCAGCCCTCCATCCTAGATTATGAAAATTTAAACCTTACCACAAAATACTCTCTAATTGTAGCCCTGGCTTGTTTGCGTGGAATGATTCCTTCCTTTCCTGCATCTGCCCTCTACTTACAATTATTCCTAGGTCAAGAAGCATCACAATGAATTAGGCGCTGGGCTGCCACTGACTAAGTCCCGTCTGTCTGCGCTGCGCAGCAGTGATAATTCTGCAGTGGGACTGATCTGGGTCATTACGCAGTAATTATGTAAAAAGACATAGAAAAGTGCTAAACTTAGATTGTAAGATTTTGGGACCAAACATGTTCTTGTCCCAATACCTATTTTTTTGTCTGTTGCTCTTATGTAGTCATTCCTAGAGGGTGCAAAGACATGCGCAAAGGTATATTAAAAAAAACAGAAAGCAGCAAAAGTTAGCAAAGAAATGCAGACGTGTGCTATGTTAAGGGCACATTTTAATGACTAAGATAATAGCTTCTGCTTTTTGTGTGTTTTGCCATTTTTGCAGGTCAAAAATGCGCAAAATGTTCTGGCTTTGTGAATTTGTGGCAAACTATCACACACCCATTATTACTCCCCATATTCTAGTTTCTCAATGCAAATCCTGCAACATTCAGCATAACTGACGCATGTTCGTGGATAAGAGGTATATAACTGTAACAAAAACAGGAGCCGGCTACATCTCTTCTGCGTGCAAGTCGCCTTTTTGAAAATGAACCAATAGTGTTATATCAGGGGACGGCTAAGTATGTGAGTTATGTGTCAGAGAGCCATGCAATTGTGCTGAACCAGCACCAATCTAAGAAGGCAATTACATGTTTGGATATATAAATGACCATGGTGCATTGTATAATGATGCCGGGTATCTCTGTACACTCTCACATCCCACAGCCACTTCCTAATAATAACAGAACTTAAAGTAGCCACGAGCTATAGATCCTCACTCGTTCATTTTGTGGCAGCCTCTGACCCACAGTGATAACCAATAGAAGAGTGTCTCTAACAGCGTTGCGAGGGGTAACACTGCATTAATAGTATCATTATTGCACAGCAAAATAATACCCTCGAGTTGTCGTTTTAAAGCAGATGGGTTTTTTCTACCTGGAAGTCTCCCCTCACACGCAAGTCTGATGGACTAAAGAAATTCTCATTTTTCAGATAATAGAAGATGAAGTGCAGATAACAGCAATGTCCGTAAATATGTTTCTTTTCCCCTTATCTTGCATCTGACCAGCTATAGTCCTCAGCCATCTCTCCTTATATTTCCAATTTGTGTGTTCAGTATAAAATGTACATTTGGAACAGTTTCTGGAGTTTTAATATGTAATGACTGCAGCCATTCTGCAATGTAATCCAATCCAAAATATAAAACATATACTGACAATTAACTACTGTGATACTACAAGACTAAATTAAAGAACTATCTTTCCTTGAAGTGTATTTTTTGTTTAAACTCGGTATTACTCCCGTCTCATCTTGTGCTTCAGACTTTACTAAATTGTCCTCTGGAATAATTTCAAAGAGAAAGGAGCAGAGATTGCTATGCTTATGCCATAGTTGCTTTTTTAACTCAATTATATTTTGACAATTCTGTATGAAACGTTGGGGCATGTCTTTATTTAAGCGGTATACCTTCCATAGGAACAGTCAGTTAGATGTATATGGCTAGTGTCAGGCCTAATGAGGTTTGACAAGGGCATTTAGTGGTTGTAATTCAAATCTAATTCAGAACATCTTAACACTGGGCCTGTCAAGCATTTGAATTGCAGTATATCTACATAAGCACGGGTATGGTACCAATTGCTGCTATGTGTGGCATCAAGTTTACGTGTCAACAAGAACAGTTACAATTACAGATTCTTTCAAGCATACTAAATGAATTTACAGCACTGTGAAAGAGTGGAAAATAGAATCCCAGGATTAAGATTTAGACTTTCTAAATTGCAAATCCACGGCAAATAAAGTTACAATTATGGCAACGGATGAAATGTTGAAAGTTTGAATTTAACTCTTGTTTTATTAAAACATTTGTTTTTTCATTCAAACATTCCATGTGCCACGAATTCATTGCATAGCTTTGCTACCTCTAATTACATCCACTTGAAGGGTTTTACATCTAAATCGCCACGTTAAATGCAGATACTGTTTCTAATTTCTAAATTCAGCTTGTTGGAAAAGCTGCCACTGACCTCAAATTAATTGGAAAATGTCAAGGCCCGGGGTGTTTATCTTTATACGTGAAAGAAAGAAAAAAACCGGGGAAAACAGAGAACAATCTCTTTTGAAAAGTACATCCAATTCAGCGATACACCACAAAAATCAGACAGGATTATAGTAACCAACATGTAATTTCAACATCAAAATATCAAAAGATTTGAAATAAAAATGCACGGGTGATTTGAAGCAGCTGTGAACAGCTTAGAACGATTTTATGAACACACAAGAACTAGTGAAAGCTTTTCCAAAACTGAGATTCGATGATTTATCTTCTTTTTAAACACAACAGTAAAAGATTACACACACTGGGGGATATAACGTGTTTCTCTTGCAGTCCAATTTACAGCGTGAGCCTGTTTTGGGGAATGAATCATTTATTCAAAAATGTCAGTGATGTGATGTGTTAACCGTCAAGAAAGTCAATGCTAATTGGAATTATAAACAGCAGATAAAACGCTATGATCCCGCTAGTTAACACAACTTTTGCAAATTCCTCAATTTCACATTTTATTCTGTTTATTTTGTCAAATGTTAACTCCTTCCCAGCCGGACAGGCGAGGCATTGCGTCTGCAGGATATTGGGACATGTTTGGTTCCATATTCGTCGTGAGAAGATTGTGATACTAATGCTTACCGTATTTAAAATGATATAAATGTGCTTTAAGAGAAAACTATCTTTGAAATGGTTTATGCCACTTATGAATTAGATGTGATCTAAACACTTATTCTATATCCGCCAAAGTGGCCGATTGGGTCGTTTCTGGATAAAAATTAGTACTCTGCGGATATTGAAAAAGTCCCTAAAGTACTTGAGGATGTTAGTGTCGGTCCAATGTATACCGTCTCCTTTGTTATCTGAATGTGTGTACAGAAACACTCAGTATTTGATAAAAAAGCCTTTTTTGGACCTACATGAAATGAATCCATAAAACCTCTATGTACGCCAGTGGTAAAATATTTGATTAATAAATTAATAATAAGTATAGAGGTTCTCAACTCGTGAAAAGGCTCTTTCCCATTATACATCACGATTAGATCTTCCACTATAGAAATGATCACACTGATATATAATTACCCATTTATATTACTGACTTTTCAGCAAATTACTAGCCAATAGTAAGTTCAGATACATGGTTGATATAAAGTATTTAGAATTCTGCATAACGATATTCATAAAAATAAATGGACATTCCCTGCTTTAGAAGCTTAAGCAGACATATTTTGTTGTATTTGTGTTTTTCTGTCTTTACTGCCTTTTCTCAGTCTTCAGCTTTCTGCCTGTGTGTGTGTCTGTATATGTGTGTCTGTATACAGTATGTGTGTGTCTGTATATGTGTGTGTCTGTATATGTGTGTGTGTGTATATATATATATATATATATATATAAAAACAAACATCACAGCTTGCACTCAATGTACTGGTTCATATAGACAGGTGCTAGTCTCAAATAATAGAAAAACAACATTACCATTCTCTCGTCCGGTAAAGAAAGACTGCACTCGGTTCAGTAATCATGAAAAACTGTATTGGGCATCTGAATAAAAAAGATAAGTCACCCAATCCGACGTTTCGGTCCTGGAATAGGACCTTTCTCAAGGGGGTGCGTATATATATATATATATATATATATATATATATATATATATATATATATATATATGTATGTGTGTGTGTGTGTGTGTGTGTGTGTGTGTGTGTGTGTGTGTGTATGTATATATATATATATATACATATATATATATATATATATACAGTGTTCGACAAACCTATACATTTGCTCGCCCTGGGCGAGTGGATTTAACCCTCGGGCGAGTAAATATTGGCCCAAGCAGCACACGTTTGGTACTAGGTGGCGAGTAGATTTTTTTGTGTGGCGAGTAGATTTTTTGGTGATTTGTCAACCACTATATATATATATATATATATATATATATATATATATATATATATATATATATATATATATATTCTGCTCCGACATTTTAACACAAGTTACCATGGAATGTTTCAGTTTTCTTATGTCGTGCTGTAATTTTTATTCATTTATGCCAAGTCAATTAAACAATCCGTGCTATGCTGCCCGGGCCGAGCTGCCCGGGCTGTGCTGCCTGGGCCGAGCTGCCCTGCCTCACATCTAACTCGCTGCAACACAAACTTGTTCCATTTGAAGCAGCTGCCGAAAGATGGAATATGAAATAAGTGACAGAGTGCATGGCTTGTCTGCTGACTATTTGACAATTAAGAGGCCAACTGTGTTTGTATCGAGACTCAGAACCGTTTCTATTCTGCTTGTGTCTGTGTCAAATGTAAGAAATGTGTGTATGAAGTTTGTTTCATTTGACACGTCACTGTTATTAAGGGCCGGTTGGACCATTGAACGCCTGGTGGAATTTTTCTGACCCAGGGAGAGGGCGATACTGTCAGTGACACGCAGAACATGTGTAATTCTATTCTCTGTGACTCACACAATGTCTCCCTAACTCGTCTCTCCCCTTTGCTCCATACAATGAATTGCCGAATCTCTCCCTGACACAAGCAGGTCAAAATAGCTGGGAATATTGGGGAATATTTCTAAAACAAAGTTTGTTTCCGTGCAACAAAAGTGTAATCAATGTTTGCTTTCCTCTGTATCAAAATAATGCAGTTACAAATATAGGAGAAGTATCTCATCTAAATTTAACATAGGTTGAACTTCATCGACATATGTCTTTTATTCAACCTCGTCTACTATGTAACTATGTAAATCAGAAGAATATCCAAACTAATTCAAAGCAATGAGATATATATGAATGTCTCTTCCACATACAAATGTACTATGTAATTCTATCCCTATATACCAATAGGGACCACATAGTATCTACACACATTAATAATAATGCAACACCCTCTTACATTACAAAAACCTACCCACACCAAATGGTTTACACTCTCACTCCACACACACCTTTTGCAAAGCGCTGTATACACTGTGGGCGCTTTATATTTACATTTACACATATACACACTCACAAACATACTCTTACATCACTAACATTCAGGGACCATTTAACACCTTAAGTCATAAATCGCACACTGCACAGGGGGGAGGGATAGGCTTCAATCAGATACATTCCAGGATGCCCTTTTTTAAAGTAAATACCTCTCTTGCTTTATCCATTGTAACATCGCCAGAAGAAGAGATCAGTGTATCTCGAAAGCTCGCACAAATAAAAGCATTTAGTTAGCCACAGAATGGTATCATCTATTCGTTTTTGATATATATATATATATATATATATATATATATATACACAAATATAACTGTATGCTCATATATATATATTTATTTATATAAATGTTTGCAACAGGGAGCATTTAATAAATGACCTCTGTTAGTGTTAAAAGATGTATGCTTAGCCCTTCAGCACTGAAGGGGTTAAAATGCTGCTCACTATCAACAGAGCAACAAAAACACTGTTTTTGACCTTGACTCTTAACCCCGATAGTTCCTGAAATTTTAAAAGACCGACTAGAAAACCAGCAAATAAGGTACAAGGCTCCACACATCCACAGTATATAGACTATTATTATACACTATATATTTTAAGCAAAACAGATGTTAAATGCCTCCTGTCAGAGTACATGGCGTAGATGAGGTGTGCGCGTTCTAATGTCGGTGCCCCTGGCGCATGTGTCGGTACCAAAAGAGGGCTTTAAGCGTCAATATTAGCGAAATGAAGGAATTTAGAGACTTTACTTTGACAGCCCACTTCTTCCTCGTGCCGCGCCGCCTTCGTTATTAAGCAGGCGCAATTAAAACAAAAAGGATACTGTTTCTTTTATGACTATTGTAGTAACCCGCAAGAAAAAAAGTTCACGGAAAATATATGCACTCAGACAGCATAAGATTTATTACGATGCTTACAGAAATTATTCCTCTTCAACAGCACTTAAAGTGTCTAATTATTCACAGCTGTTTTCAGTTTGTTTAATGCTGATAATTAGGGTGCAGAGAGCCCCGTTGCTGAAGCCCTGAACACGCTGAAATAAAGTCAGGCTACATGCTAATTCAGCCCTGCATGTGATTAGTACAATCCACAGCAAAATAATGTGTTATTCATGCTTATCCATCAGCCCCCTGCTGGGATTGGATAAAGATACCAAATCACACAATTTCCTTCTCATTTGTATAATTATTTTGACTCATCAAGACAATCGGGCTCTTGCTGGTAGAGGGAGTTTGTGTTTGCTGCCCTTATTAAGGAATAATGGGAGGTAAACAGATAAACTTGGAATCCAGCACTTGATAATCTTAATTAATCTCTGGATTTAGTCTATAGGATCTGTGTTAGGATTTAGCATAACAGTGGGAGGCTGTGTATGTGGGCATTCTGTGAGGGGTTTTATTCCACTGAATAGACATTGAGTGTCAGTGGCTCATACCATTCTTCCAACTTGTACTGCATAGCGGCTGTTCATCCATCCCTGCCTGGTGATTGGTTCATAGAGGAATAGCAGACTCAATTACAGAGCCACAGACCAGCATTATGTAACCCTTGACTACAGATTAACCCATTTAATACCAGTGAGACTGGCCGCACAGTGTAATGCTACAGATCAATGATTTTTATATCCGCACAGAACATGATTTCAGAGTAAGGATGGAAAAGACTAAAACCTTTTTGTACAAAACACGTTTGGGATGGGGCTAGGTTTTAATTTTTTGAGCATCTATAGTTAGGCCTATTTTTGTGCGGAGACTGAGTCTTTGCCCATTCCATACTGATGAACAAGTATCTGCACCCCCCAAGAAATGCTTTCGCACGTAGAGGCCCCCCGTGCTCCTCCCCACAGCAATGAAACTGATTGCCGTGGGGGAGAGCGGAGCCCTCTTCCATCCGCATCACGGCGTCAGGTGAAGCTGCGTTGTCATGACCTAGCGACGTGTTGCCACGTCAGCATGCTGCCATGACAACGAATCACCACGAGCCATTACTGCGTCACGTGATGGTGCATTGTCATGGCAACGCGTCACCATGTGACGTCGCTACGACATGACGCCATGACTGCACCCCTGATCCTAAAAATGCTGAAGTTATTAGGAACGGGCTAGTTACTTACTGAGAGAGACCTGTCTTTTCTCTCACATTTTCTTTATTTAAAGATGAATTATTTATTGTAGTTTCGATGTACTGTAAATGAATTTTTCTCTTATTTGGGTCTCAGTACCGTTTTGCCTATGAAACGACTACTATGTATGTCTTTGCAATACATACATTTATAAACAATCAAATCTCCTACATGGCTGCTGTCCATACTGACCCCTCACTTCTCACCTCTCACCCGTACGGGCGGTGATTGTTCATTAATACAAACAATGACATTCGCAGATGTGACATTACAATGGAGAACATGCAAAACCTCACGAGACAAATTCTGCATCCCAGCAGTTGGAGCTGCAAACTGTAACAATAAATAATGTTACCTTAGTAATATCAGGATACACTGTAGCTGCTGAGTTACACTGGCTGAAGGATTGATTGAAACTTAAAGGCGGCCATTTACTGAACCCTGAGAAGCAGGATCTTTGCTGATGGATCACGGGAGAACGAATCGATCGTCAGCTTAGGTAATTAGTTTTCAATAAAGGTAAACAAAGCCGGCATTTATTAAAAAACACATGTATTTGCCTTTTTAAAGTGGTTGGATAAGCAGATTGTAATTTGCTGCCCAAACTTTGCACGATGGAGACTTTCATCGGTTACCTCCATGTAGCTTTGTTTAAATGTGCAGCAAATTAGTGACTTCAATGAAGAGAAGTAATTGTATTTGTTGGAATTATTTTATGGAGAGTCGGCGTGTATAAAATCAGTGTCCTGCACAGTTTCAACTCGGACAGTTTAACAGTTCACTTATTTATTTCTTTTTCTTTTACGATTTGCTTTTACTTAGCTTTTTTTTATTGTGATCGCATGCGACATGATAAAATACTGCATTGTATTTATGGGAAAGATTTCTTGTCAGCCCAGTTACCGCGGACATGCATAAACTGTACGTCCCTATTTATCCTCAAACAAAAGCCGGACACATTAATAATCAGGCAATCCTGTCTCCGTGTATTACATTTGGCAGGCAGACTGCATCAGTGCAATATAATATACGTTTGTGGAAAAGCACTTTATCTTCACTCGGTGATAAGAGAAGCCACAATTTGTCCTGTTCTGCGTTTTTGTTTGTATCTTTCTTTGGGGTTTCTCCTTTTTATTTCAAAATGACCATTTACAAACCTTGCGATTTCTTTGCTGCTATGAAACAAATTCCTGCAACTTGAAGGGCACATTTTAATTTTATTTAGAAATACAGTATTGCAATCTAAGCTTTGTTTGCGTGTTTGGACTTTTTCTGCGAGTTGGGATTGTACACAAAGGTTTCTCGCTTGTCTCTCTACTCACAACAGGGGTAATACACACAGGAGTTCCGTTCAATAGCGCCCTGATCGGCACCAATGGGAGTTTGCATGCAATACTGCCCCAATCTGCACTATAACACTATAACACTTTATCCATTTGAGTGCCGTAGACCCTCTAGTAGAGCATTGGTGGCCAAATCAAGTTCTCAAGACCCCTCCCCCAAAAAAAGGTCAGGTTTTCAGGATATCCCTGCTTCAGCACAGGTAGATCAATCAGTAGCTCAGTTGAAGACTGCTTCAGCACAGGTGGTTTAATCAGTGGCTCAGTGTTCGACTGAGCCACTGCTTGAACTATCTCTGCTGAAGCAGGGATATGTATGTACTGTATGTCTTTATTTATATAGCGCCATTAATATACATAGCGCTTCACGGTAGTAATACACACAACAATCATATAAATAACAAATAATACAAATAACAGATCACGGGAGGAAGTGCTTCAGACGTAAAAGTAACATTTAAGAAAAGGAGTCTCTGCTCCGAAGAGCTTACAATCTAATTGGTAGGTAGGGAGAACGTACAGAGACAGTAGGAGGGCGTCTGCAGGGGGCCAAGCTTTATGTATTGGGTTTATAGTATTATCCACAGTGCTACTCATATGCTTTGTTAAGCAGGTGTGTTTTAAGGTGAGTCTTAAAGGTGGGTAGAGGGGGTGCTAGTCTGATATGTATGTACAGTATAGCTTTATTTATATAGCACCACTAATGTACATAGCGCTTCACAGCAGTAATACACGTGAGAATCATATAAATAACAAATAACAGATCATGGGAAGAAGTGCTTCAGACATAATAGTAACATTTCGGAAGAGGCGTATCCTGAAAACCTGACCTGTTGGTGGCCCTTGAGGACTGGAGTTTGCCGCTCCTGGGCTAGATTGTGTCCTGCTCTCCATGGGAACGTAGGACACAATCTGGGCATGACATAGTGACTACGTCCTGGGGCACCTAAAGGGTTAATTAATTACCCCCCCCCATGTGCTGCGTGCGACTCCAGAAGAGAGGGGCTAAAACTAAACTTTTCACTTAAGCAGCAATTCCTCCAAAGTGAACCAATGGAAGGGTGAAGTTTAACCCTCTAACCTCCAAAGGAGCACATTGCATAGAAATGATTAAAAGATTATATGTCGGAAATTGACGCTCTTGAAAAAAAAATTATTACGTTTATTTGTTTAAATATATCTTTTTAAAACTAGTGACTTTTTCCCGGTAAGCACGCTGTGGGGGGTTTTACAATCCTCATCTAATGTCTTTTGAAATAAGACTATTGGTCAATCATCAAAACTAGAGGGCGGTGTTTATTGTGTCCATTGTTTGTATAGTAATTATATAGTAATTATAAAACCAGCATCACTCAAACAGATAGACACAAGCAGCTATTACTGTAGCTGGGTAAAGGAAACACATTTTGTGCACAATGTGAATAGATGGAAAAGGAACATGAACATTGGTAAGGCAGCAGCTGATCGCGCAGTTACGTTGGCGTTCTTCTGGGACTGCGCTGTTCATCGAAAATCCTAAAGGAACGAAAGGGCAAATAGGGCTCGAGCTCTGCATCAAACTTACTTTGGAGAGTGAAAGTGACAGAAGAAATGAACAAAACAGGGAGGAACTCGACTGCAGCCAGAAATAACAACGGGAATCAGGCAAACTGAGCAGACAAAGATACGTATTCTGCAGGGATTACAGCCTGGGACCGGCTATCGGGGGATAAGAGCGCCGCTTTGTTTGAAGATACACTCCATTCGTCAGTCTTATCCAGCAGGACATATCAGATTCAAAGCTTTTCACCTTGGTTCTACATCAATCAAACAAATAAAACATGCAGAAGTGTGTTCTGGCCCAAGCACACCCTGAGAGATGCGTAGGGACAGGCAGGTTAACTAAATAAAAAGGGGGGGGGGGGGAAGTACTGAGGGAACATTGGGTCATGAGAGTAATGGAGGGGAGGGGGAGCTATGGGGGGAGGGGGAGCTATGGGGGAAGTGGGGTAAATGCAGGATGTAGGGATAGGTAAAAACCAGTAACGTTACCAGGATAGGAGAGATGACTGCTCAGGGTGGCTGCTGGTAATAAGAGGCAGCATGCTGGTCTGGGCTGATGGGAAATTAACTGGGAAAATACCACCTGGCAAGGGGAGGGGGAGCAGTCCTTCTCGGTACAAGGCAGGGGGGGTTACCAAGGCAACTGGCTGAAGCAAAGAAACCCACAAGGGATCGCAACATTGTTGCAACAAATAGGCTGAGGAGTGCTGGCAGCCTGAAGGCAGGAAACACACAGTCCTGTTCCAGGACACGCTCCATCTGGTATCTGTAGATACTATATTAATATAAACACGTGGAACATATAAGTGTAACAACAATATAAATACAATCCATGTATGCATGACAGATGGTACTGGCCGGTACCATTGGGCTCCAAAGTCTTTTGGCGCTCCACGTGTCGAGATAGGTGCACCAATCCGAGATGGCTGGGTGCTCCTCATTATTAATGGTGAGCGAGATTCTTACTTGCTGGAATCGAATTTAGACAGTAGAAGGATAGTCTCTAATGGGTCTGACAAGGGTTTTCGTAGTTCCGTGTTTGGTGACTCTTTCTTCGACTTTGCGGACACTTCATCCGCACCAGGGATGGTCTTGATGATAAGACACATAGGCCACTCATTCCGTGCTACCTGTTTCTCTTTTAATAAGACAACGTCTCCTTCTTGGATATCTTGTTTGACAGATTGCATTTGTGGCGTTCCCGGGAATGTAACAAGATACTCACGCCTCCAGCGCTCCCAGAATGTGTTGGCAAGGCACTGCACCTGCCTCCACTGGCGTTTGTACATGTCCTTTGAGTTAAAGTCTCCGACTGGGACAGGAATGTCTCCTACCTTCTGTGTGAGGAGCATTGCTGGAGTCAGATTATTTGGCGATTCTGGATCTGTATATACTGGGACTCAAGGCCTCGCGTTGACACGTGCTGACACCTCGGCCATAAATGTCGTTAGAACTTCATGGTAGAGTCGAGCCAAATCTTACATCATGAAATCCAAAATGCGTCGAGCTATTCCAATCATGTGTCCTCATGCTCCACCCATGTGAGAGGCATGAGGAGAGTTGAACATCCACGCACACTCTTGGTCACGCAAGTACTTCTGGATGTTGTCGTCTTCACCGTCCTTTGTTTTTATTTGTAATTCCTTGCATGCTCCAACAAAACTGGTTCCACAGTCGGAACGTATTTGTTTGACTGGTCCTCTGATAGCGAAAAATCTTCTGAGGGCGTTTATGAAAATTGATGCATCCATAGATTCTATGACCTCGATGTGTATCGCCCGTGTACTCATATGGGTGAAAAGTACTGCCCATCGCTTGCTGTCCGTGAGTCCACCCCTTGTTCTTCGAGATATGACCGTCCATGGTCCAAAGACATAGAGTCCTACGTAGGTGAAGGGGGGCTCTGTACTAAGTCTGTCAGGTGACAGGTCTGCCATTCTTTGATCTTGGCTCTTGCCCCGCAACATGCGGCACCTAACACACCTGTGGAGAACGCTAGCAACGCACCTTTTTGTGCCAATGATCTATATCCCTACTGCTCTGATTGCTCCTTCTGTGAAATGTCATGATGCATGAATTGTTCATGGTAGTGACGAACCAACAGAGTGGTGATATGATGTTGGCCAGGGACAATGAGATTGCTTTCCTCTCTGCACAGTTGGGACTTGCTGAGGCGACCTCCTATTCTCATGAGGACATTCTTATCGATGAAAGGCTCCAACTTCCAAAGGGGACTATTTTTAGGGATACCCTTTTTCCAGTTGATGCAATGGATC
This sequence comes from Ascaphus truei, assembly GCF_040206685.1. Classification (NCBI taxonomy): domain Eukaryota; kingdom Metazoa; phylum Chordata; class Amphibia; order Anura; family Ascaphidae; genus Ascaphus; species Ascaphus truei. The sequence continues at coordinate 41,453,059 of NC_134491.1, forward strand.
TCTTCTGCATACGTTTCTTTCTGAACGTATCGGAGAACAGTCTTTTTTGCCTCTGTGATTTCGTCGATAGTGTGCAACCTTTTTCAGTGATGCCAGCTGTGAAAGTTGTTTGCTTCAAAGAAATGGCTATATGTCTGCGATGTGCCATGGCTCGCAGGAGGGTTGTCCACTTTGAAAATCAATGAAAATGGTGTGATCCGAACGTGTTTCTAGGCATTATGTTTGTGAGCAAAATGGATACTTGAGGGCGTACTTCTGTGTCTTTTTCAGGATCTACAAGTTGAAAGTCATCTGCTGGGGTGATGGTGTTTCATCGGGTTGTATTAGGAACTTTGGTCCTGTAAGCCACAACATGCTCTGTTGATGCACTGCAGACACTGATCTAGTAGCATGGTCTGCAGGATTTTGGTCTGAAGGCACATGGTGCCACTGATCTGGTTGTGTCAACTTCCTGATCCTTTCTACTCTGTTGGCCACATATGCATAGAATCTCCTTTTCTGATTGCATATGTAGCCTAGCACCACTTTACTGTCTGTGTAGAACTTGATAGCGTCTGAATTACAGTCCATTTTGTTCTCAATGAGCTCTGCCAGCTCTACTGCGAACACTGCACCACATAGCTCTAGCCTTGGTATGGTATGGTCGGGTTGTAGTGCCAGTTTAGCCTTGCCAAGATGAATCTGATATGGTGTCTTCCATCTACATCTGTGGACTTTAGGAAGGCCACTGCTGCTATGGCCTTTGTTGAGGCATCTGAAAAGATGCAAAGCTCTTTGCTGCATGCGGTGGTAAGAGATGTGGGTGAGTAGGGGCATGGGATGTAAAGTTGTTCAAGGGTCTTCAAAGAATCCTTCCATGTCTCCCACTCTTTTTGCCTTTCTGGAGGCAATGGGGTGTCCCAGTTCTGCGTTTCGACGGACAATTCTCTGAGAATAGACTTTCCTTGTATGATGACTGGGGCTACAAATCCCAGGGGGTCGTAAAGACTATTGACCGTAGACAGGACTCCACGTTGGGTGTAGGGTTTTTCTTCAATGGATACCTGGAATGTGACTGTATCTGCTTTGAGATCCCAGCTTAACCCTAGACTCTGCTGTATAGGAGGTGTGTCGATCCCCATGTACAAATTCTTCAGGTCATTGGCGTGATCGTCCGTATGAAACGCCTTCATCACTATGATACTATCGGAAGCTATAAGGAACTTTAGGTAATTCCTGGTGTCTTCTCGCATAAGGAAACAGTGGAACATCTGTTGGATGTCTGCTGTTATGGCAATCGGCTCCTTGCGAATGCGGAACAACACTCCTATTAGACTATTTGTCAAGTCTGGTCCAGTAAGGAGGACATCGTTTAGGGAGACTCCGTGGTACTGAGCACTAGAATCGAACACTACCCGGATCTGACCAGGTTTCTGGGGGTGGTAGACACCAAATGATGGAAGGTACCAGCATTCTTCGCCTTCCTTCAGTGGGGAAGCTGGTTCTGCGTGACCACTGAGGAATATCTTCTGCATGAAGGCCACACATTGATTCCTGGTCTCCGGTTTCCTTTGTAGATTGCTGCAGAGCAAAGTGAGCCTAGATATGGCATGTTCTTTGTTGTTTGGGAGACGTCTTCTGGGTGAACGGAAAGTAGCGGAGCCACCCAACTGAACATCGATGGTGCTTGCTTATTATCATCTTTCATCGTCTGGAACACTGTACATCCTAGGTTGTTAGTACACTTTTCTGGCACAAGGACATCTCTATGTGTTTTGATGATATGCCTTTGTTTCTCTTTGTTCCCAAGCTTCTCTTTGATATACAGTAGAAGTGGTTCGGATATGGTTTAAAGAGGGATGTGTCCACGTTCCATTATATTTGTTCTACGGGCATCAACATAGTCTGGTTTGTGCCCTTTGCCAATGCAAACATTGCCCACTATTACCCATTCTGGGTCAAGTCTTTGGGCAAATGGGGCGTTGTGGGGTCCGTTGCACTATTTGCGGATTTTGTGCACTCTCAGGATGTCCCTGCCGAGCAGTAGCAAAATCTTGGCATCTTGTTGTATCGGCGGGATGTGGTCAGCCATGTGTGGGTGATTACGTGCCACGTCAGGTGTGGGAATCTCGTTCCTGTTTGCCGCCATGTGATTGCACTACATGAGTGTAGGGAGATGTATCTTTACTCTGCCGTCCACGGAATGTATGGTATAGCCATTTGCTCTCCTCCCCGTTGTCTCAGTCAGTCCTGCACAGGTTCTGAGTGGGTAGGGTGAGGCATTGTCTTGTGTGTTGAACAAGCTAAAGAACTCTGACTTCACTAATGATCTGTTGCTTTGATTATCGATGATTGCGTACATCCTAATAGCTCTCTTAGGTTGTCCCTTGGGGTACACTGCAACAAGGCATATTTTGGAGCAGGACCTTTGGTCACGTCCTTCTCCGCAAACCTCGGTGCACAGATGTTGACTTCTCTTCTCCTTCCTCCCTGCCAGGCTTTGCCATGGAAGAAGGGTTGTTGAGTTGGGCAAGTGTCAGTGCCTCTGGATGTAGAGATGTTACATGCTTGTCACTGTTGCACACGGTACATTTGATGGCTTCTTTACAGTCTTTGAATAGATGAGTTACAGTATAGAAGCGCAGCACCTGAAGCAAACTCCAAATTCTCTGAGTAGGTTCTTGCGTTCCTCTATGAGGTTCATCCTAAACCAAAAAAACCTGTTAAGTGAGTGTGGCTTCTTGTGTATGGGGCATTCCCCGTTGGGACCCCTGTGTCTCCCTGCTTGGAGCGGTAGAATGATTGGGACGTGTAGATGTTTTAGAAGACACGTCTGTCCTGTGGACCGATAGGCATTCTGATGCTACCGTATCTTGTAAAAGGTCCTTTATTCTTTAGGTTGCTTGCTACTATTAATAACAATCCCCAGATTATAACAATAACCTTTACTGCGACAAATAACCATAACCCACATGCAGGCAATAGCAATACTAATGGTTACAGCTATACATCGCCACGCAGGCCGTTATCCCACTACCGTGTACCCCAACACCGTGTCCACAGTACCAGAGGTGTCATTTGGTCACTTCACCCAATAAGTGTCCCCACAAGATGCCCACCCCTCTAGGTGTGATCAGTGCCTTATTATACTGGTGTTGGTGCACGTTTGGCGAACGGTACCTGCCGGGTGTGTCCACACCCGGGCGCGCTAACGAGAAGCAGGGGATCCGCCATTCCAACGTTATCCTCCGCTGGATGGGATGGCTCCCTCTGGAGTAACCGCTGCAACGATGGTCGTTCCTTCTCTTGCAGCCTGGTCCCAGACTGCAGTAACAATACTTCTATGCAACCGCTGTGGCCCTCAGGCAGGATAGGAGAGTGACAGTGCTGTGTATAATGCACGGATCAGTGAAGCTGTGCTTGCACACTCAGGCAGGATAGGAGAGTGACAGTGCTGTGTATAATGCACGGATCTGTGAAGCTGTGCTTGCACACTCAGGCAGGATAGGAGAGTGACAGTGCTGTGTATAATGCACGGATCTGTGAAGCTGTGCTTGCACATTCAGGCAGGATAGGAGAATAACAGTGCTGTGTATAATGCACGGATCAGTGAAGCTGTGCTTGCACACTCAGGCAGGATAGGAGAGTGACAGTGCTGTGTATAATGCACGGATCTGTGAAGCTGTGCTTGCACACTCAGGCAGTATAGGAGAGTGACAGTGCTGTGTATAATGCACGGATCTGTGAAGCTGTGCTTGCACACTCAGGCAGGATAGGAGAGTGACAGTGCTGTGTATAATGCACGGATCTGTGAAGCTGTGCTTGCACACTCAGGCAGGAAAGGAGAGTGACAGTGCTGTGTATAATGCACGGATCTGTGAAGCTGTGCTGCAGCTTCTGTGTATGTGAAACTGTTTTTAAAGCTGCAGGCTCTGTATAGCTGTATCAGACCCTCTCCTGTAGAGTTGATTTTTACTGTTCTGGACTAAGCACACCCTGAGAGATGCGTAGGGACAGGCAGGTTAACTCAATCCCATACACCAAGCGAGGGAACCTTCTTACTTGCTGAAGTGTTTATTTGGGGCAACAACACAAATAAAAAGGGGGAAAAGGTACTGAGGGAACACTGGCACATGAGACTAATGGAGGGGAAGGTTAGCGATGGAGGGGAAGGGGAGCGATGGAGGGGAGTGGGATAAATGCAGGATATAGGGATAGGTAAAAACCAGTAACGTTACCAGGATAGGAGAGATGACTGCTCAGGGTGGCTGCTGGTACTAAGAGGCAGCATGCTGGTCTGGGCTGATGGGAAATTAACTGGGACAATACCACCTGGCAAGGGGAGGGGGAGTAGTCCTTCCTGGTAATAAGGCAGGGGGGGGGGGTTGCCAAGGCAACTGGCTGAAACCAAGAAACACACAAGGGATAGCAACATTGTTGCAACAGCGAGGCTGAGGAGCGCTGGTAGCCTGAAGGCAGGAAACACAGAGTCCTGGTCCTGGACAAAGACTATTCAGTAAAGAAATCCCCTGGATCAAGTTTGGAAGAGGTTTCTAGGGCTCTGTCCCGCCTTCTAAATCTTGTATTCAGTGCGGCAGGAGGACTGTGTTGTAACCTCACTTATTACTAGAGCTGCCATGGGAAGTGGTGGCCGTCACCAGGCTCGGACAGGCTCAGGGACAGGCTCGGACAGGCTCAGGGACAGGCTCGGGGATCAGGGACAGGCTCGGGGCTTAGGGACAGGTTCGGGGCTCAGGGACAGGCTCGGGGATCAGGGACAGGCTCGGGGATCAGGGACAGTCTCAGGGTTCAGGAACAAGCTCAGGGACAGGCTCGGGGACAGGCTCAGGGGTCAGGGACAGACTCGGGGCTCAGGGACAGTCTCGGGGCTCAGGGACAGGCTCGGGGCTCAGGGACAGTCTCGGGGCTCAGGGACAGTCTCGGGGCTCAGGGACAGGCTCTGGGCTCAGGGACAGTCTCGGGGATCAGGGACAGGCTCGGGGCTCAGGGACAGGCTCGGGGCTCAGGGACAGTCTCGGGGCTCAGGGACAGTCTCGGGGCTCAGGGACAGGCTCGGGGCTCAGGGACAGGCTCTGGGCTCAGGGACAGTCTCGGGGATCAGGGACAGGCTCGGGGCTCAGGGACAGGCTCGGGGCTCAGGGACAGTCTCGGGGCTCAGGGACAGTCTCGGGGCTCAGGGACAGGCTCGGGGCTCAGGGACGGCTCGGGGCTCAGGGACAGTCTCGGGGCTCAGGGACAGTCTCGGGGCTCAGGGACAGGCTCAGGGTTCAGGGACAGGCTCGGGGCTCAGGGACAGGCTCAGGGTTCAGGGACAGGCTCGGGGCTCAGGGACAGGCTCTGGGCTCAGGGACAGTCTCGGGGCTCAGGGACAGTCTCGGGGCTCAGGGACAGGCTCAGGGTTCAGGGACAGTCTCGGGGCTCAGGGACAGTCTCGGGGCTCAGGGTTCAGGGACAGGCTCGGGGCTCAGGGACAGGCTCGGGGCTCAGGGACAGGCTCGGGGCTCAGGGACAGGCTCGGGGCTCAGGGACAGGCTCTGGGCTCAGGGACAGGCTCGGGGCTCAGGGACAGGTTCAGGGTTCAAGCAGTCAGTCAGTCAGTCACCCACCCACCCACCCATACTTACTTAACCCCTGCCCCCAGGCCTATACCTTCTCCCCCCCCCCCCCCGGCCCATACCTAACCCCCTCTCCCCCCCACCAGGCCCATTCTTAACCAGCCCCCCCCCCAGGCCCATACTGAATCCCCTCCCAGGCCTTTTGTCACATTGGAAGTAGCATTGGGTATCTTTGTCTTTTGTTGAAAATATAAAAATAAACAGATTGCATTGTAATGTTTTTTTCCGTATTACAATAAGAAGAAAACAGTTAAGTAAAAGTTGTGCGCTAAATTTATTAAAAACAATTTCCGTGGTAGGTGCGTTATGGGTTGGGGGGGGGGGGGGCTGCTCCTTTCATTTGTCCTGGACCTCATGATTTCTGTTGGCGGCCATGGTGCCAGCGCCTCCCTGGGGGGGTCAGGCCTGAGATATAATCCCGTGCCAGCGCCTCCCTGGGGGGGTCAGGCCTGAGATATAATCCCGTGCCAGCGCCTCCCTGGGGGGGTCAGGCCTGAGATATAATCCCGTGCCAGCACCTCCCTGGGGGGGTCAGGCCTGAGATATAATCCTGTCCCAGCGCCTCCCTGGGGGGGTCAGGCCTGAGATATAATCCTGTGCCAGCACCTCCCTGGGGGGTCAGGTATGAGATATAATCCCGTGCCAGCGCCTCCCTGGGGGGTCAGGCCTGAGATATAATCCCGTGCCAGCGCCTCCCTGGGGGGTCAGGCATTAGATATAATCCTGTCCCAGCGCCTCCCTGGTGGGTCAGGCCTGAGATATAATCCTGTGCCAGCGCCTCCCTGGGGGGTCAGGTTTGAGATATAATCCCATGCCAGCGCCTCCCTGGGGGGTCAGGTTTGAGATATAATCCCGTGCCAGCGCCTCCCTGGGGGGTCAGGTTTGAGATATAATCCCGTGCCAGCGCCTCCCTGGGGGGTCAGGTTTGAGATATAATCCCGTGCCAGCGCCTCCCTGGGGGGTCAGGTTTGAGATATAATCCCATGCCAGCGCCTCCCTGGGGGGTCAGGTTTGAGATATAATCCAGTGCCAGCGCCTCCCTGGGGGGTCAGGCCTGAGATATAATCCTGTGCCAGCGTCTCCCTGGGGGGTCAGGCCTGAGATATAATCCTGTGCCAGCGTCTCCCTGGGGGGTCAGGCCTGAGATATAATCCCGTGCCAGCGCCTCCCTGGGGGGTCAGGCCTGAGATATAATCCCGTGCCAGCGCCTCCCTGGGGGGTCAGGTTTGAGATATAATCCCATGCCAGCGCCTCCCTGGGGGGTCAGGCCTGAGATATAATCCCGTGCCAGCGCCTCCCTGGGGGGTCAGGCCTGAGATATAATCCTGTGCCAGCGCCTCCCTGGGGGGTCAGGCCTGAGATATAATCCTGTGCCAGCGTCTCCCTGGGGGGTCAGGCCTGAGATATAATCCTGTGCCAGCGTCTCCCTGGGGGGTCAGGCCTGAGATATAATCCTGTGCCAGCGTCTCCCTGGGGGGTCAGGCCTGAGATATAATCCCGTGCCAGCGCGTCCCTGGGGGGTCAGGCTTGAGATATAATCCTGTGCCAGCACCTCCCTGGGGGGTCAGGCCTGAGATATAATCCTGTGCCAGCGCCTCCCTGGGGGGTCAGGCCTGAGATATAATCCTGTGCCAGCGCCTCCCTGGGGGGGGGGGGGGTGTCAGGCCTGAGATATAATCCCGTGCCAGCGCCTCCCTGGGGGGGGGGGGGGGTGTCAGGCCTGAGATATAATCCCGTGCCAGCGCCTCCCTGGGGGGTCAGGCCTGAGATATAATCCTGTGCCAGCGCCTCCCTGGGGGGGGGGGGTCAGGCCTGAGATATAATCCTGTGCCAGCGCCTCCCTGGGGGGGGGTCAAGCCTGAGATATAATCCTGTGCCAGCGCCTCCCTGGGGGGGGGGTCAAGCCTGAGATATAATCCTGTGCCAGCGCCTCCCTGGGGGGTCAGGCCTGAGATATAATCCCGTGCCAGCGTCTCCCTGGGGGGGGGGGGGGGGGGTCAGGCCTGAGATATAATCCTGTGCCAGCGTCTCCCTGGGGGGTCAGGCCTGAGATATAATCCTGTGCCAGCGTCTCCCTGGGGGGTCAGGCCTGAGATATAATCCTGTGCCAGCGTCTCCCTGGGGGGTCAGGCCTGAGATATAATCCTGTGCCAGCGTCTCCCTGGGGGGTCAGGCCTGAGATATAATCCTGTGCCAGCGTCTCCCTGGGGGGGGGGGGGGGGGGGTCAGGCCTGAGATATAATCCTGTGCCAGCGTCTCCCTGGGGGGTCAGGCCTGAGATATAATCCTGTGCCAGCGTCTCCCTGGGGGGTCAGGCCTGAGATATAATCCCGTGCCAGCGCCTCCCTGGGGGGTCAGGCCTGAGATATAATCCCGTGCCAGCGCCTCCCTGGGGGGTCAGGTTTGAGATATAATCCCATGCCAGCGCCTCCCTGGGGGGTCAGGTTTGAGATATAATCCCATGCCAGCGCCTCCCTGGGGGGTCAGGCCTGAGATATAATCCTGTGCCAGCGTCTCCCTGGGGGGTCAGGCCTGAGATATAATCCTGTGCCAGCGTCTCCCTGGGGGGTCAGGCCTGAGATATAATCCTGTGCCAGCGTCTCCCTGGGGGGTCAGGCCTGAGATATAATCCCGTGCCAGCGCGTCCCTGGGGGGTCAGGCTTGAGATATAATCCTGTGCCAGCACCTCCCTGGGGGGTCAGGCCTGAGATATAATCCTGTGCCAGCGCCTCCCTGGGGGGTCAGGCCTGAGATATAATCCTGTGCCAGCGCCTCCCTGGGGGGGGGGGGGGTGTCAGGCCTGAGATATAATCCCGTGCCAGCGCCTCCCTGGGGGGGGGGGGGGTGTCAGGCCTGAGATATAATCCCGTGCCAGCGCCTCCCTGGGGGGTCAGGCCTGAGATATAATCCTGTGCCAGCGCCTCCCTGGGGGGGGGGGGTCAGGCCTGAGATATAATCCTGTGCCAGCGCCTCCCTGGGGGGGGGTCAAGCCTGAGATATAATCCTGTGCCAGCGCCTCCCTGGGGGGGGGGTCAAGCCTGAGATATAATCCTGTGCCAGCGCCTCCCTGGGGGGTCAGGCCTGAGATATAATCCCGTGCCAGCGTCTCCCTGGGGGGGGGGGGGGGGGGTCAGGCCTGAGATATAATCCTGTGCCAGCGTCTCCCTGGGGGGTCAGGCCTGAGATATAATCCTGTGCCAGCGTCTCCCTGGGGGGTCAGGCCTGAGATATAATCCTGTGCCAGCGTCTCCCTGGGGGGTCAGGCCTGAGATATAATCCTGTGCCAGCGTCTCCCTGGGGGGTCAGGCCTGAGATATAATCCTGTGCCAGCGTCTCCCTGGGGGGGGGGGGGGGGGGGGTCAGGCCTGAGATATAATCCTGTGCCAGCGTCTCCCTGGGGGGTCAGGCCTGAGATATAATCCTGTGCCAGCGCCTCCCTGGGGGGTCAGGCCTGAGATATAATCCTGTGCCAGCGTCTCCCTGGGGGGTCAGGCCTGAGATATAACCCTGTGCCAGCGCCTCCCTGGGGGGTCAGGCCTGAGATATAATCCTGTGCCAGCGTCTCCCTGGGTGGTCAGGCCTGAGATATAATCCTGTGCCAGCGCCTCCCTGGGGGGTCAGGCCTGAGATATAACCCTGTGCCAGCGTCTCCCTGGGGGGTCAGGCCTGAGATTTCTATTGGAGAAAGCAATCTGTTTGTGGGAAGCACTTGCAGAGTTGTGACATTGTGACACTTGCAGAGTTGTGACATTGTGACACACATTTCTGGCCTCTGCCTATCACCAGCTCTCCGTGCTCACGAAACAGTAACCATGCAATATTAACAGCTGGACACGCCTGATTTCATTGCATTTTTAATACTGCGTTTTGACAGAGCTGCTGAATGCAGCAAAGCCTGGGATTTGTCACCAGGAGTGACGGGGAGGCACCTTTTAAACATTCGCTCAAGGTTGAAGCTACTTTCTGTCAGAACTTTCATTGCTAGTTTTTTTAATCATGCCTGGAGGTGCAGGTCTGTTTGACATTTTCCTCTTAGTCGTACAGTAAGATTCGAACACCATCCCTTTGCCAAGAGCTCTCCTGGTCAGAAACTCCATCTGTACAGCATAAAGTTGGAAATGTATACAAATACAATACTTACAATCAATCATATGCCAGGAATATTTGTTACAGTTTGATACACTGTGCCAGCTGCTATTCAATAAAACACATATTTTCACCTCCCATCCAGTTAGTCTAAATCAGTGGTTTTCAACCTTTTTTTGGTTACCATATAATTATATATCTGCGAATCCCCAACCCTCTCTAAGAGCGTGTCGGAGATCAAATGCATTGTAAGGAACCCCAACCCTCTCTAATAGTGCGTCTGAGATCCGATTCATTATAAGGAACCCCGACCCTCTCTAATAGTGCGTTTGAAATCAGATACAGGCATACCCCGCATTAACGTACGCAATGGGACCGGAGCATGTATGTAAAGCGAAAATGTACTTAAAGTGAAGCACTCCCTTTTTCCACTTATTGATGCATGTACTGTACTGCAATCGTCATATACGTGCATAACTGATGTAAATAACGCATTTGTAACAGGCTCTATAGTCTCCCCGCTTGCGCACAGCTTCGGTACAGGTAGGGAGCCGGTATTGCTGTTCAGGACGTGCTGACAGGCGCATGCGTGAGCTGGCGTTTGCCTATTGAGTGAGATGTACTTACTCGTGAGTGTACTTAAAGTGAGTGTCCTTAAACCGGGGTATGCCTGTACATTGTTAGGAACCCAGTTTCTCTCTAATAGCGCGTGTGGGATTAGATGCATTGTATGGAACCCCAACCCTCTCTAATAGCGCTTGTGAGATCAGATGCATTCAAAGGACCTCCAACCCTCTCTAATAGCGCGTGTGGGATCAGATGCATTGTATGGAACCCCAACCCTCTCTAGTAGCGCTTGTGAGATCGGATGCATTCAAAGGAACTCCAACCCACTCAAATTGTGCGTCTGAGATCAGATGCATTGTAAGGAACCCCAACCCTCTCTAATAGCGCGTCTGAGATCAAATGCATTATAAGGAACCCCAACCCTCTCTAATAGCGCGTCTGAGATCTGATGCATTGTAAGGAACCCCCACCCTCTCTAATAGCACATGTGGGATCAGATGCATTGTAAGGAACCCCAACCCTCTCTAATTGTGCATGTGAGATCAGATGCATTGAAAGGAACCCCAACCCTCTCTAATAGCTTATCTGAGATCAGATGCATTGAAAGGAACCCCAACCATCTCTAATAGTGCATCTGAGATCAGATGCATTGTAAGGAACCCTAACCCTCTCTAATAGCACATCTGAGATCAGATGCATTGTAAGGAACCCCAACCCTCTCTAATAGCGCATCTGAGAGATGCATTGTAAGGAACCCCAACCCTCTCTAACAGCACATCTGAGATCAGATGCATTGTAAGGAACCCCAACCCTCTCTAATAGCGCGTCTGAGAGATGCATTGTAAGGAACCCCAACCCTCTCTAAATGCGCGTCTGAGATCAGATGCATTGTAAGGAACCCCAACCCTCTCGAATAGCTTGTCTGAGATCAGATGTATTGTAAGGAACCCCAACCCTCTCTAATAGCATGTCTGAGATCAGATGCATTGTAAGGAACCCCAACCCTCTCTAATAGCGTGTCTGAGATCAGATGCATTGAAAGGAACCTCAATCATCTCTAATAGTGCGTCTGAGACCAGATGCATTGTATGGAACCCCAACCCTCTCGAATAGCGTGTCCGAGATCAGATGTATTGTAAGGAACCCCAACCCTATCTAATAGCGTGCCTGAGATCAGATGCATTGTAAGGAACCTCAACCCTCTCTAATAGCGCGTCTGAGATCAGATGCATTGACAAGCCAACAGTCATTTTAATGTATTCACCCATGTGAGAATGCCACGCACTTTTTTTTGCTTCTGAAGCCATTCATTCTTCACAATTAGGGTCCAAATTTCATATCCATACGTGAGCACAGGCAGGATACTTTAATCCTATCTTTGTAGTGTTGACACAGTTGTTGAACATCACTTTGGTCTTGTTGAGATTTGTATGGAAGACCACCTTTTTACTTGCTTCAGTGACGTATCTGATTTGTTGCTGGAGGTCTTCAAAGTCTTGAAGAATTCAAGTGTTGCTGTGAAAAGCTTTGGTGTCATGGTGTCCTCACGTGGCACACTCTTACTAATACTTTTCTTGCTTGTACCTTCATGTAGGTTAATGGTTGATGTTGATTAATCTGTTCCATGAGAAAGCGAGCTGTGATCTGGTGAAATGCGTAGGAAGGACCTATAGATATCTGTAGTTGCCAGGCTCCCAATGCCGTCACCCAGCTCGAAGAACCCAACCGCTCTGCAGCACTGGACTCGGAAAGGCCGTAGCAAGTAAAAGATAGGGCAGCTGGAAGGAGTGGAAGCTCATGATCGGAGGACGGAAAGGGAGCCTTCCTGATGCCGCAGTCCTATTCTACATCCTTATTAACCAAGCACAAAATGTGAGGGCATTGCTTTTATTACACTAGTAATAAAGTTACTTTTAGGACTTCCCCATTGGAGACTCCTGTTTGTGCTTTTTTCCAGAACATGTAATGGTTGATTCTCATAAACATTCCTTATAATGTTCTCTTCTTCTTTAACATTTTGATTTTTAAATGCATTTAAAATGGCTTTTTTGAAATCTATAAATCCTAAAATGATTGGTAGATTGTATTCATTACTTTGGGAAATCAGGAAAGTTCAGGATCTGTTGCAGCCGATTAGTGAGTAACTTCATAAAAATCTTGTAAGTTATTGGAAGTAAACTGATCTTCGAGCAGGATATAAAGAGCTTTTCAAGGATTTTCTCTAATTCTTCCTCATCTTCTTCTTTCAAGATTTTAGTTGTAATTCATTCTTCCCTGGGGGCCTTGCCATTCTCCATGGATGTATCGCCTTTGCTACTTTTCTAGAAGGACACATGGTACATCAGTGGTGATTTCTTCTCGCTGTTTATCTGCTTGACTATGCTGCGTTATCTGTGTTCTTGTATATTTTTTTTGTAGATGTAGTCCCCTCTTGGAGGACTTCTAGTTTCTTTAAAGGGTTCATTGTCTAAAGAGGTTAACTGTGTGCTTACTCAGGTTATTCCACTCCCCATCATATGATGTCAATGATTCCTGACGAAGCTCCGGCGAAACGCGTTGAATCTACAGACTGTGTGGAAAACCGGAGTCTGGAGTCCTGGCAGCCGAGTGATCCGCGCCCAGCTGCATCTGCTCAAAGTTGAGACGTTACAGGAAGTGATGTATGCGGAAGCAACTACCGAGCAGGCAGAAACCGGCAGGAAAAATGCCACGGATCTCCCACTCCTACCTCTCCAATGCGCGATATTGAGGTACAAAATGTGAGTGTGCATTTGTGAACCTGTCACATATATTTGTTTATAGACATAACCCCCTGTAGACGGACGTTCACAGAGGTACACATTTAGGAGGCTTTATAATGTGAAATTATAATAGGCTTTATTGTGCCTTTTCCTTTTCATCGGGAAATTATCCAAACACAGGAGGGGGAACAAAGCTTCCATTCATTCGGGAGTATTTCTAGTGAAATCCTATGCAATTAGTTCACATCTCCATTAGTTAAGCATTTCTCCCAACCCCAAACACATAGCATGAAAATAAGCAGATATATTGGAGGAATCTGTAAGTTACTGGCCTGCAGAGTCTCAACCTGTTTGAGTGCGTCTTGCAAGTCTCTTCTCAGGGAATCTATCTGCGCACTTTGCTTTCTCTGAGTCTGTATCAGAGTCTCCTTCATATTCTGGAGCTCTGTAATTTTTGTCGTCAAGGTTGCCGCTGCATCTGTTTTCTCCTTGGTGTACTGACTCAAGGGAATGGAACAGTTTCTCTGTCTCTCCAGCTCTTGCTCCAGTTTCTGAGCCTTCTCACGCTCCCTCTCATACAGAGTCACCTGGTATCCAAGCTCCGCTTCCAATGATGCTCTGAAGACATGCAGCGTGGCCTTTAGCTCCTCATACTGCTCTGTGGGGACGTACTGGGTATTCAGACGTTCCTGCAGCGCTTGTACCTCTTTAGCAGCCTGCAGTTTTTCTTCCTGTAGCGTTTGCTGCTTCTCCTCAGCATACTGGAGGTGTGTACGCAGACCTTGCAGTTGGTTCTGCAGTCGGTGCTCTGCTTCAAACTTTTCCTTGACTTCTTCTGTCAACTGAAAATTTTCTTCTTTCAGTTTTAATTTTTCTCTTTTTAATCTTGAATTTTCTCTTTTTTCAGTCTCTGTATTCTTCAGGGCTTCTTTGCAGTCCTCCTTCCATTTACGCACATCTGCTTTGAGAATGACACTCTCCTGGCGTGAGACTTCCTTCTCTAGGTTGAGGGTCTGAAGCTCCTTCTGAGAGACTTTCAGATCTGTATCAAGATTACCAATAGTTTCTTTAGCAATGTCCAGCTCCTCAGTGGGACTGTGTAGTTCCTTTCTGGAAACTTCCAGGTCTGTGCGGCAGCTGTTGGTCTCATGATGTGAGGCATCAAGTGCTCTGCGGAGTGTCTGAACCTCTTTCTGAGATACGTCCACTTCTTTCCGGACACTGTTGACCTCCTGTTGTGAGGCATTCAGCTCTATACGAAGAGTGTGAACCTCTTGCTGGAAGACTGTCATCTGCTTCAGTGCCTCCTCATACTTCCGCTTTAGCGTAGCCACCATTTTATCAGATTGGCTCTGCCTTTCATCCATGGCGGAAATAGTAGCCTTTGCAGTATCTAGCTCAGTCTTGAGATCCTCCAATTCGGTCTTGGCCGCAGAGTAAATTGCGAGCACAGTCTTCTGTAGCTCAGCATTATTTTCTCTCTCCCTTTCCAATTCTTCACAGAGCAGATCACAGTCATGCCTGGAATTTTTCAGGGCATCTTCAGGGCTGGTCAAGGGATCGTCACTCACTGGTGCCGGCTCCACTTCCCTAGGATGGTTGGTTGAGGGTTCCTCACTGTTGGCACCGGACAGACACTTCTTTGGGGTACACGACTTCTGCCTTGGGCCCTCTGGATATTCGGTTACCCGCAGGACGAATTCTCCATTTTCTCTAGGTTCCAGGGCAACTCAGTCCCCCTTTTTCTCCACAGGATCTGCGGACGTGTCTGTTCCTTCCACGGTAAGTGAAGAACCGCTTTTCTTTTTCCGCTTCTTTGTTTTGGATGACTCCGTCCCATCCGGAATACTGGGGTCTCCTTCTTTATTTGATACTTTAGCAGCTTCATTATATACGCCAGGCTTTTCTTGCAGTTGCTTTAGCTGACAGAAATATTGAGTGATCTGCTGCTCCCGCTCTGTCTCCTGCTGATCATATTCGTCATCAAAGGGAGCAAGTGGTCTTTTCTGTTCGTGCCGAGTTCAGGCACCCCCACCATTCTTGGAGTGTTTTGTGGGTGTGACTCGGTTCGGGTTGCCCGTAAGAGATGTCTTCCTCTTTATTGGACTGGAAGGGCCACTCTTCCGTGGGGTAGGGTTCATTACAGGAACGCTGCATCTTGTCCTCCATTTTTAGGCTATCAGGTGTAATTTTCTTCCTGACCTCAGGAGGCGCTATTGCAGCTGTTGCCACTGTATTTGCTAGAACCCCCAATTGTGGTAGTCCTACAGATGGGCATATTTTTCTTGTAGAGGTCGTGGCTCTCACAGGCATCTCTGTAGACTTTTCTTTCTTGGGCATTTTTTTTTCCAATATCAGCAGTACTGTGCATGCATTTTCTTTTATCAGGTATACAAGATGTGCAGTTGCTAGGTAAAAAAAAGTCTATTTGCTATACACCATTTACTTGCTAGGTGAAATACCTCCGCTTCAGCAACAGAATTTGGTTTTCTGCCTGAGTTCAGTCATTTTCAGTCTCATCTTTGGGTATTATGGCATTCACACTTCACACTTTGGGTGTCTGTTTTGCTCCCAAGATAATAGGCATACTTTTTTACTTGCAGAAAAAAAAAACATTCTTTGCAGTGGACTCAACACTCAGCAATTGGCTTTGAAAAACCTTTTCCTTTATAGGGCAATTTTACACTCAGCATTTGTTTGCTAAAAATTCCCCTGCTTCAGCACAGTCTTGTATCAATTTTCACACTTTTCTGCATATACTCCATTCACAGCTGGTAGCCCTATGCGGTGTGGCAACCTTTATTTGCAAAATCAGTACCACTCGTGGGTCACCATCTGTATTCACTGCTTCAGCGAAACTTTTGAAAACAACAAACACCTATCCCTTTTAAGGGCTGACTAACTTCTTGAACCCTGACTATGGCTGGAAGGCAAAACCCCTATTTCAATGACCATATTACGCTTTGTGATAGGCAAATAAAGTTTTAGCTGCTTCAGCAGTCTCTCTCCTCTTGGGATTGGGGCAAAGAGTCCATCTGTGGTTTTGTAAGTTTCAATGCAGTGTAAATTTCAGTGGTGTGTCCCTTTAACTCTGATCTCTGCTGCATGAGGTTTTTTTTTTTTTTTTTCTCAGACTGTTTGTAGGCAAAAAGTATAAAAAAAAAAATTCACATGTAAATCTCCGGTCCTTTATAACTACAAGGACACCTCTTGTCCCACCTCGGACACCATATGTAGACGGACGTTCACAGAGGTACACAATTAGGGGGCTTTATAATGTGAAATTATAATAGGCTTTATTGTGCCTTTTCCTTTTCATCAGGAAATTATCCAAACACAGGGGGGGGGGGGGGGGGAACAAAGCTTCCATTCACTTGGGAGCATTTCTAGTGAAATCCTATGCAATTAGTTCACATCTCCATTAGTTAAGCATTTCTCCCAACCCCAAACACATAGCATGAAAATAAGCAGATATAAGCCGTCTCTTAATAATGAAAGTCTTATCTGTTATCGGCTGTAGAGTAAGCTTCTCTGCTACCCTGGAACCGCACATGTGCGTGCACAGAAAAATATCAGCATCCAGGTTTAGAAGTCTTATTTGGTGTCTTGCAATCAGCTATGCTGGGCAGAGCTCAAGACATGTGCTGTCTCCAAAGGTCAGTTCTCAGTCAGAGCTAAGGAGTCACTTCCTGTCTCAAAGGCAGGCTTTTTCTACCACCTCTAATCAGGCAGGTGGTGTTAGTTAATTTGCTACCAGCAGTTAACCACCACACTGCTGGATCAGAGGCACATTTGTGAACAGGGATAAGTCCCCTGTTACACCCCCCATCTTGACTTTCTTTTGCATTTTGAGTTTCACTAGATGAAAAGCTGATACATCAATTTGGAGAACCAACATCATTGCTCCTATCAGAGTGAGGTTCAATCTTTGATACGCCTTACATTCAAAGAACATTTGTGCGTGGGACCAACACACCTTTATTAATACATATCATTCTGTCACGACTGGCTACACCATTATATGTATTTGTTTTATTCCACATGTCCATGTCGTGGTCATTCTGCGATCCCCTTATCTGGAAGTCATCGTATGATGTCAATGTAAGGGTATATATAGCTGCTCCAACTGTCCTGTTCTTATAGGGTTGTCCCTGCAGCAGCCCAACCATCACTGTTCTCATAGGGTTGCCTATTCTGTTACGTTTTTGTATGTCGGTTTCTAGTGTCAAGGAGACTGACCCTCTAGGCAGAAGTGGAGAGAATAGACGACCCGTACCTGGGATCTAAATCCTGAATCGGTAGAATAGTGGGGTCTTGTTCCTGGGTCAGGACTGGAGATAGGCAGAATGGTCGTGGTCACAGTTGCGGGGACAAAGGTTCCATTTGCAAACGTTTATCGGGGCAAATTTATGGTCTGGATATTGGGCTCAAAGTCAAAGCACATATCACTGTATTCTTTTCCCTGCAGACTAGGAATACTTTACTTTCAATGTATTATTTGTGCAGGAAATAAAAGGTTGGCTTTTATACTCAGTCTCATTTTCAAGTTATAGGTGAACTGTTCACATCTGTATAATTAGCTTTATTTGCAGTTTGGGGTGCATAGGGAAAAATAGTTTTCTCTTGTTCCAGAACATTAAGAAAAACAATTTGAACGGATATTTGTTCTCTGGCATAGGAACATGTAAAGCAGAGCAGAAGCAAGTACAATTTCTAAACTTAAAACATCCAAATGAATTTCAATTGACATTGCCAAAAGATACAAATATTACTACAGCTCCATTTTATAGGTAGTGCAATTCTCAATAAAGTTCGGAGCGGGGGGCTACTTTCCAACTTGGATTGGATGTGTCACTTCTGAACATGGAAAGAATTCTTACAAATCTGCAATATTGCAGCTAATACCGAAAAGGACAGATACAAAAACAAAAAACTGAGCCCTCTGAGCCTGAGGGTTATGTTTGGTCTGTACTTGGAGATTTAGGATACTACATTACATTTCTCACTTGTGTCAAATACTTGAAAAAGATTCTCTAATGTGGTTCAGTCATTGGCTGTGTAACAGATTAGATGAGTACTTTGTTGTAGGATGAGAACTTTGTTGTAGGTGAGTACTTTGTTGTAGGATGAGTACTTTGTTATTTCTACCTTAGGCAAGTAATTTATTACCCAGGATCTCAGGAAGTAATTGTTAGATTGTAAGATATTTATGGGACTGTCTATATTAAACAAACAGATAAGGACCTTTTTCTCCCGGTCACTTAGATTTGCAGAGACTAATATTTTATTCACAATCATTAGACCACGGGCCATATAAGAGGCGCTTTCTCTTCTGACTTTATCATGAGATTTTTGGTTTGGTGATTTAAATATTATATGGATAATTTACTAAATATACGGTCACTTCCCTCCTCCCTAACTCTTTCCATTAACACTCGTGTATCCTTACTCTCCATGTATGTACAAAAGAACATTCCCCCCTCCCCATTGTACTGTGCATATACACCCGTACGTGTTACTATGCCCGTACGTGTTACTATGCCCGTACGTGTTACTATGCCCGTACGTGTTACTATGCCCGTACGTGTTACTATGCCCGTGCGTGTTACTATGCCCGTGCGTGTTACTATGCCCGTGCGTGTTACTATGCCCGTGCGTGTTACTATGCCCGTGCGTGTTACTACGCCCGTGCGTGTTACTACGCCCGTGCGTGTCACTACGCCCGTGCGTGTCACTACGCCCGTGCGTGTCACTACGCCCGTGCGTGTCACTACGCCCGTGCGTGTCACTACGCCCGTGCGTGTCACTACGCCCGTGCGTGTCACTACGCCCGTGCGTGTCACTACGCCCGTGCGTGTCACTACGCCCGTACGTGTCACTACGCCCGTACGTGTCACTACACCCGTACGTGTCACTACACCCGTACGTGTTACTATACCCGTACGTGTTACTATGCTCTTGTAGCCTGAACGGCATATTATGTTTTTTTAAGATGAATATATAAAAATCTACATCCAAGGTGATATAATCATGAACTCATACTAAAATGTTTAGCCAGCTAAATCATTTTTTTGAGCTTGGAAAAAACATTCAGTTATCTGGCAATATGAATATTGGCAAAGACATCACAAGCAGAGAGGGGAAATTAAGAACTAATTTGTAAAGAACATACTTCTTATATAATATAAAGTTCAGGAAAATGACTGAGAATGCCAGAGAATTTCCTCAGTTCAAAGATACCACAAATATCATGTGTTGATCTTGTTGTTATAAAACAGAATACACACAATATAAGACATACTCAGCAATGCTCCATTTGTCCATTATAACCAAAGTCACCCAAAGAAAAGACTCATGGCTAAAATATTTATCATGCCTCTTCTATATGTATATTTTTTTAGGTGAAGAGAATAGTTCAATTCCGTTTTTTTGCATTTTCCATATCAGATTTGTATGCAGGTTGTAATAAAACCAACTGACAAAGCTTTGGCATCAAAGAGATTAAAGTTATTTTGTATCTACAAAGGAACGTAGGTTTCTCCAAGACCGTCAAAGGCCAAGCTCGTTGTTACGGGGTCACCGATGTAGGGCTTCTGAATCATTTTAAGTACACGGCCGATAACTTTATTGCTAGGGTGGCATCTGTATAGCAGTGTACACTACGTCACAATGCTTTGTGTGCCGATACAGCACCAGATGGGTAGAAATACTCATTGGTGCACTTATTTTTATTTACCTGAATTAAGCATGTTTTTTGGGAACAATCCGCAGAAACATAATAAAGAAATGGGCGAACGCGTTGTTCCCCGCAAGCTGCTGCAGGCACGGCGTTGATTGCTTATGCTCTCGAGTGTCACAGTCGGTGACAGAGTATGTTTGCCAAACACAAGATTAACTATTGATTATTTATTGTTTTTTTAATATTGTGATCCTTTACTTGTTGGTAATGTACGGGATGTGTGAGATGAAAAAAGGATTAGCAGAGGAATGAGCCTCTGGTTTCTCTGGCAGCACAGGTGTTCAATGCGAGCAATACCTGGCTACCAGTTCTGTCCATTCCAGAAATATACGACTTGGTGGCAGATAAGGATCACTTTCTCCTATCGCTGTGAATCCTCAGACCATTTTGCCACCTTTGGTTTCTTTGATATTTAGGATTGCCTGGTGTATTACCGGATTATTCCTTACCACCTTCCCCAGGAGGATATTTCCTGAATCTAACACCCTTTTCATTAGGAAGTACTTCCTTACATTCCACCTGAGACCCCCATCCTCCAGTCTCCTTCATTCTGGGGGTCAGTATATTTGGTATAGGCTGGGTTTCTCTTTAGGGCACAAAGCGTAGGGTTTGATGGATGCAGTTATAATATACAGACCTTTTGAAGCCTTCTAAGCTTCTTCACTGTTGATCCCCAAACATTATTAGGCTGCTTTGGCACATATAGAATCCGCCTCTTTATATGAACCTTCACGGATTTTTCAAGTGCTTCTGTCCAGCGTCTGTCTGTTATTTTTGCCGAACATAAATTCTTATATCTCAGGAAATAATTTCTAGACAGGTTGGAATTTTTTGCTAAATTTTGCTTCGGTGGTTAGAATATTCTTTATTTGGAAGCAATTAACAAACAAGCCCCAATGCACATTCAATATAACAAATTATTTAGTACATTACTGTCTGTTTTTTTTGTATATTTGTTCTTTTTTGAAGTTTGGGTCATTCAGTTAAATCCTTTGACCAAAAACATTTCAAGCTGCAACCACGTCACAGTACCACAACGTCACGGCGCTCCCACATCACGGTGCTGCCACGTCACGGTGCCACTCTATCTGCAGATACCACACTAGCAATTTTACACCAGAAATAACAGAATATAATAGTTCATTTCACAGTGTATTTTAGTCACAGAGTATTTTAGTCACGGTGTATTTTAGTCACGGTGTATTTTAGTCACGGTGTATTTTAGTCACGGTGTATTTTAGTCACGGTGTATTTTAGTCACGGTGTATTTTAGTCACGGTGTATTTTAGTCACGGTGTATTTTAGTCATGGTGTATTTTAGTCACGGTGTACAATGTGTACACACTATTTGAATACTCTGGTTTACATTTACATTTGCCCATCAGAGGATATGGGAAAAAAACAGTTTTTAATAAATTATCTGAAAAAGCTAAATCCTAAGAATATTGACATATTATCCCCTCACATGTAACTTTAAAGCCATGGGATTGTATATAATTGCAACATACATCAGTAGGCAGACAGGCTTTGCAATGTATATTTGCATGGGTGCACGGAGATGTACAAATACACATCCTCTTCGTGTATACAATATAGGACAAGTGCTTGGATAATGCTTGGCCTTCCCCATCCCCTCCATTGCTCTCACTTGCTAGTAAATTACCGCTGTCAGTATGCTAGCACCTTGATTAAAGCTCAGAGTTTTAATAGATCATTCGAAGAAAACCCAAATGACTCCAGCTCCCCAGTTGATCCACCTGGACCCTTGCCCTGGGTGCATGGCAGTTTTCAACCAGCACCAGAGAAGCCAAGTCTGGGCCTGTGGTTCCTGTGTATTCCCTCAGGATGCTTCACTGCCGACATAGACCAACATTCTCAGCTGCATTTAATCTGCTCTGAGACAAGCTGGCTATGAGAAAATGCAAAGAAAAAGGCGCACAAGCAAAGACATGGAAAGTCTTGGACAGTTGGCCCTGCTTTGTTCACTTGGTAAACTGGACAGCAGCCAGTAACAGTGCTGCTCCCTGGGCAATACAAGTCTGTTCCAATTAATGGTGTTTAACCATTCTAATCACACTTTAGCACATTAATCCTATTTTCAATCCAAAACACATCTGAAAGAGCGGCATGTGGGCCTTTTTATAGCAAACCGCAAATCAGATGTAACTGAGAGACACAGGGCCTAGTTTACTCTGCACTTTCACTGAACTTAAACTTAATAAAATATGTGACTGAGTTGTGGTCGGATTTACTGCATGATGCTCATGCTTCCACGTATAAATAGATCCCTTAAGCAACTTAAAAACCTATCAGAAAGAGCAGTGAAAATGTGATTATAAGGTAACCTGTGTGTGTTTTAGTGATGCTACTCATCAAAGTGAGGATAGGGAGACAGGTATTAGCAATTCCAATCCATCACGGGCCTCAGTACAGAAGTATCATTTATGAATGCTACTTTTTAAAGGTAAAATAAGGACACATATTGACAGGGCAAATCGCTACAAAGGTTGTCGCTGTCTTCATCCTGGGAAGTATCATTGGGAATTACTCCCAAAACAAGATATCCTGTTAGAATGAGTATGCAGGATGGAGAGCCATGGGAGATAAGAGGAGGAACAGGTGTAGATATTGGGAGATATTGTTCAGAGCTGAAGCTATATATATACTGTGTGTATATATATATATATATATATATATATATATATATATATATATATATATATATATATGTATATATAATGTCTTGTTTCCTGTCGGGCTCTCAGTCCTCTCCTCTTCATGCAGGATGAAGAAGCAGCAATTCATGTAAATCTGGTTTAAAGCCCAGCAGAGCCTGCGACTTGTAACCTTAACAAGTCACTTTCTGTGTAAGTTGTATATATAAGGTGCAAGAATATAATTTCTTCATTGTGCAGATGTATGATTTTATTTTTAGCAAGCAATAACCTTCATAGTGTGCTTTTAAAGTATTATGTGAAATGTATATGTATATGTATGTAACGCGGCGGGAAAACCAATACATGTACCTATCTGCATGACTTGCAAATGTATACACCTGAATAAAAAAAGATATTCAAAAAAAAAAGTATTATGTGATATTTTTTATTGACTATACAACATGCATTTGAGAATAAATCAGAAAAAAAACCTATGATTTATCCCAAAAAACAAGGGAGACGATGAAAATGTTGCAGCAGAAAGGTACGTGGAGAGCCTCACTGTAATAGAAATTGACAGTGTAAGATTATGTGCTCCATCCACTCTGAACCAGGACAAGCTGCCCATTTTAGAGTAAAACAATCTTCTTTTGTTCAAAGAGATTAGTTAACACTAACAAAAGCACAGAGAGAGAGTGTGTGTCTCTCATTGCAATCCTCTGCAGGCCAATCTGGGGGTAAGAGTTTCAAAATATTCTTTAGAAAAAAGCCGGCTGCCCTTTCTGTCATAGGATTGCTGGACGTCACTGCCAAGGTGCATACTGCTTGTGAGATCACATCGCTAGCACCCGCTTTCCATAAGCATGTTGGCTGTCACAGTCACTCACTCTCATGCTCCCTTACTGGTGTTATCAAACTCACTTACTGTCAGAAGAAATGGCAGGAGCCATGGGAACCGACACATTAAAGACAGGGGGAGAGTCCGATAAAAAATAAATAATTCCTGGAGACCATTTTTAGTGGAAACTATATATTTATTTAATGTTTTAGGACCACAGTAAAGTTGAAAAAAGGTGAATACCTTTAATGTTGATGTAAGGGGTTGATAAGTTTGTTTTCCCAAATTTTAATTTAGAACTAGAAATGTAAATGTCTTCAAAGGTGCTTCATAAATGTTTGCTAAATCTTTCCAAAAGTATCCGTATATAAAGGATCACGTGACCTGACGTTAGGATTACATGACAAGCTAATTGACTTTGGCGAACTTGAAACATTTTTGAAAAAAAATGTCACGAGGAAAGGGGGAGGTTTTGCCTGGATCGCGAACTTTACCGACTATTTTGCACATTTCCATTTAGAACTCATTCTCTATTCTCTCCTTTGTTATTCTTCCCACAACGATACATTTTCTTCATCTCATTTTGTATTTGGGTGAATATACCTTTCAGGCCATTTGTATGCTAAATCATAATTGCCATGTGCGTTTCTGCCATTTATAAATGTACAAAGTAGTGACAAGTGAAACCATATATGTCATTTATCCAACATTTGCATACAGTGTCAACATTAGCAACGACAAATACCGCATAACGCCATGACCTCATTCCCTGATTAATATGCCCCCAAAGAGTCGCCATACGCGTTATACTCATTTATAATTCTCTTCGCTTTCACAGACTATGAAAGGGACATAGAAAAAACAATTTGTGATAGAATCTACAGCTAAATAGCGCATCAAAAATATTGTGCAACCTTGGTTTCCAAATTGAGAAGACACTCGGGAGTTTGTTGTATGAAAGCCATTTGATGGGGTTTTAATCAGGTGCTCCTAGTCAATATTTCTTACTTTTAAATGAATGAAGCCAATCTTTCCATGCAAGGAGAACACAATGTTACTGCATACTAACTAGCTATGAAAACCTTCCAAAATTTAGCAACATTGGGGACCAAAATAGGGCAATAAAATGATGTTGATTTTAATTAGACTATTTGTCTGGGATACATTTGGTGCTACTTTCTAACCCAGATTTGCAGTTGGCAGTCACCGGGATATAACTCTTTGTACCGGTTTGGCGTGGCTTACCATACGCAAAGAAATGGGTTGTGGTCTTAAGGAGCGATAGGAGATGGAATGGGATAATAATGGGATCTGTGAATTTTGCCCGAGCTCGCCATCATGTGAACGCGCTATTTCCAGGTCACGTGTCACCAGGTCTGAGCTGCCGCACTTTGTCTCACTTAAAGAATTGATATAAAACGTGTTGGAAGCGCTTGGCTGGCACAGATTCTCACACACCGCCCGGTCTCATATACCCAGCTTGATTTATGCTGTATCGCTTTGCAGATTATACATGGCACGCCTGGGAATATTGTAGGTGGCATAAATTTATGAGTTTAATTCACAATTTCTTTTGGCATTCCTGCAGTGGCACACCATGTCCAGGCACTGTATGTACCCTGGATCAAGATCTATTTTGAGTATCAACACATCAAAGGCTTGAGGGATGGGAGGACTTGGGTTAGCTCTCTCAATGCCAGAAGGGCCGGCCATGAATGAGAGCACAATGCATTGCTGGTTCTCTGACACTAAAGGGGTTAATATTGATTTTCTGGCTCACATTGAGATTTACTAATAGGAATGGAGCGGAACTCTTACCAGCACAGGGAAGAGGCCATCACAGCCTATTGAAGTGGGGCCTGCTAATTGATACAAGGGGAGAAATGTAGCATTGCTTTACTGAAAGGGGGGAGCTTGGCCAAAACAAATGTGTGATGTGGGCAGGCTGATTATAAACCCAAGTTCTGGCCAAAAACAGACAGAGGAGGGGGAGGGGGTTCTGTGTCCATTACCCACGATGTGAAGTTATTTTTACCTACCGCAGAGATTGGATACATAGTGAGAAGGCACACGAGTGAGCCAAATTCTTACAAGTCCCTGTATTTAGCACATGTGAGTATTTCACACAAATGCACCGCAGGCTTGTGCGAGGATATAGGTAACTTGGAAAATAAAAACTAAACACATTTTAGGCTGGTTTTATTTATACTCCGGCCTGGTGGGAAATGGGGGGGGGGGGGGGGGAGGCCATAGAGATCAGACTTCAAATAACCTGTCATAGTAAAAGCATGAAAGTAAATGTAAGCTTTCTCCCTGAGCTTCCAGTGAAAGGATTTTCAAGGTGGCGTCCTACATAGCAACTTGTACTGGTGTTGCAATGCGATGAAAGTGCTCAGGCATGCAGCAGCTGATCTGCCACTTTTAATGTGTGCTTCATATTTTGTGATATGTAAATGCTTTTCCAATGCCAGCGGTGGCCAACTCCAGTCCTCAAGCGCCAACAGGCCACGTGTTAGGGATCTCCCTGCTTCAGCACAAGTGGCTTCACTGAGCCACTGATGGAGCCACCTGTTGAAGCAGGGATATTCTGAAAACCTGACCTGTTGGAGGCCCTTGGGGACTGGAGTTGGCCAGCGCTGGTCTAGAGTAAGATGACAGTATTTGCACAGCTCAGGTTATTTTTGCCATAGGCCCAAATCTCTATTGTAAGCAGTTCATGAGCGGCACTGTATTCTATATATAAGGGTTAAGCGTACAATACAGAGGTATATATATTTACAGATATATATTTACAGAGATATATATATATATTTACAGATATGCGTTATACATGTGACTGAAAACTTAACAGAACTGAATGTTGTCAGAATAAGGGATCTCTTCCATTCCTAATAACCCTCCATACAAGGGAGACACCAAATAAAAACGCTTATACTTGGTGATGGAGAACGGATACAGGGATTATTGTATTAGTTCTCCATCCGTAACAATAATATTGTATCAGCACAAGTAGGCAACTGAAACAAGTGGGTATATGTGTCTGTGCTATGGCAGGGACCGGGCACGGCATAGATAAGGACCGGGCAATTCATAAAGGATCGGGCACTGCACAGCTAAGGACCGGGTAATTCATAAAGGATTGGGCACTGCACAGATAAGAACCGGGTAATTCATAAAGGATCGGGCACTGCACAGATAAGGACCGGGCACTGCACAGATAAGGACCGGGCACTGCACAGATAAGGACCGGGCACTGCACAGATAAGGACCAGGCACTGCACAGATAAGGACCGGGCACTGCACAGATAAGGACCGGGCACTGCACAGATAAGGACCGGGCACTGCACAGATTAGGATAGGGCACGGCATAGATAAGGATCAGGCACTGCGTAGAATCGGGCACTGCGTAGAATCGGGCACTGCATAGAATCGGGCACTGCACAGATTAGGATCGGGCACTGCGTAGAATCGGGCACTGCACAGATAAGGATCGGGCACTGCGTAGAATCGGGCACTGCACAGATAAGGATCTGGCACTACACAGATAAGGAACGGGCACTGCACAGATAAGGACCGGGCACTGCACAGATAAGGACCGGGCACTGCACAGATAAGGACTGGGCACTGCACAGATAAGGACCGAGCACTGCACAGATAAGGACCGGGCACTGCACAGATAAGGACCGGGCACTGCACAGATAAGGACCGGGCACTGCACAGATAAGGACCGGGCACCGCACAGATACGGACCGGGCACTGCACAGATAAGGACCGGGCACTGCACAGATAAGGACCGGGCACGGCACAGATAAGGATTGGTCACTGCAGAGATAAGGATCGGTCACTGCACAGATTAGGATCAGGCACTGCATAGATTAGGATCAGGCACTGCAGAGATAAGGATCGGTCACTGCAGAGATAAGGATCGGTCACTGCAGAGATAAGGATCGGTCACTGCAGAGATAAGGATCGGTCACTGCAGAGATAAGGATCGGGCACTGCACAGATTAGGATCGGGCACTGCACAGATTAGGATCGGGCACTGCAGAGATAAGGATCGGTCACTGCACCGATTAGGATCAGGCACGGCGTAGATTAGGATCAGGCACTGCACAGATAAGGATCGGTCACTGCAGAGATAAGGATCGGGCGCTGCACAGATGAGGATCGGGCACTGCATAGATAAGGATCGGTCACTGCACAGATTAGGATCGGGCGCTGCACAGATTAGGATCAGGCACTGCACAGATAAGGATCGGTCACTGCGTAGCTAAGGATCGGGCACTGCGTAGAATCGGGCACTGCGTAGCTAAGGATCGGGCACTGCGTAGCTAAGGATCGGGCACTGCGTAGAATCGGGCACTGCATAGCTAAGGATCGGGCACTGCATAGCTAAGGATCGGGCACTGCGTAGCTAAGGATCGGGCACTGCACAGATTAGGATCGGGCACTGCACAGATTAGGATCGGGCACTGCGTAGCTAAGGATCGGGCACTGCGTAGAATCGGGCACTGCACAGATAAGGATCGGGCACTGCGTAGAATTGGGCACTGCGTAGAATCGGGCACTGCACAGATTAGGATCGGGCACTGCGTAGAATCGGGCACTGCGTAGCTAAGGATCGGGCACTGCACAGATTAGGATCGGGCACTGCGTAGCTAAGGATTGGGCACTGCGTAGAATCGGGCACTGCGTAGCTAAGGATCGGGCACTGCGTAGAATCGGGCACTGCGTAGTTCTCACTATCTCCAACCCTCAGTAAATTGTAACACAAACGCAATTTCCATCCCTTCTCTAAGGAGAAAATATTTAATCACAATCCATTCAATATTTTGTTCTCCATAGTTTAATAACCATGTATGTTAATGTGACGAGTATTATTTTATTTTATAGAATGTATACTTTAATTTTCAGACATACTGTAAGAAATATTGCATGTCCTTTTTCAGCAGCCGGAATATAAATATTACATTGGGAATGAATCCCTTCAGTGACGGAGGAGACTGGAACACTTTGCCCTCCGGCACTGACTGGATTAAGAAAAATAAACTGACGTTCATCTCATTACCACGTGAATATAAGTTGTTATTTTTCCGGAGGACAGAATTGGACAAAGTGCAAAATGCCAAAGTTTGGTCATGGCTGATTTCGGTTTGCCTGAAAAAAAGTTGACTTATCCCGTTCTCTCTCAAAATCAGGACAAAGGGAAAGTTCCTATTACCAAGCAGGCAGCCGCCCCAGGCCGAAACTAGTCACCTTTCATTTGACTGGTAAGTGAGGCTGCCGAGGAAAATACAGTTGTGTTTTATCTATTTACATGGAAAGTTTCCAGATACAATAAAAGCTTTGGTGACCTAGGCATTAAGTATCATGTTCATTTGGTTTGAAAATGCATACACTGTTTTTCTAAGGCTATTACATCTTCCATAATTCAATTAGGTCAAATTTGGGGATGCATGGTAGTAATATTTATTATTAATACCAGACACAAAGGCTTATGAAGTTGACTTGAACACGGTATGTTGTCATAATAGGAAGACCTTTAACACATATGTTTCAACAAAGTATTACCTAATAAATGCAATGTACATATTCAACACGTACCGTGTCATCGATATTCCAGTATTCGTTGCTTTAGGATTCATTAGGAGTATTGTTCCATGCGGAATACTAACATATCTGTGAAAAAAATAGTAATCATTATTTTTTAAAGCACAATATACAGTAATATAAATAATAACATATTCTCCTGTACCTCCCATCATCTGAGAGGCTGAAGAGACATTTGGTCGGACTCTCACTATTAAACCGACACATTGGTGTAAACAAACCAGTGTGTGTACTTTAGGGGTACACTTTCATGTATACGCACACACACGCATGCACACTGAACTCCAGCGCAGAATTACTCATGCACAAAGGGCTAGACAACTCACTAAAGCCACATCGCCAGCAGTAATGCCGTAACGCCAGCAGTAATGTCGCATTGTCAGCAGTAACGCCGCATCACAAGCAGTAATGCCGCATTGCCAGCACTAACGCCGCATTGCCAGCACTAACGCCGCATTGTCAGCACTAACGCCGCATTGTCAGCACTAACGCCGCATTGTCAGCACTAATGCCGCATTGTCAGCACTAACGCCGCATTGCCAGCACTAACGCCGCATTGTCAGCACTAACGCCGCATCGCCAGCAGTAATGCCGCATCGCCAGCACTAACGCCGCATTGCCGGCACTAACGCCGCATTGCCAGCACTAACGCCGCATTGCCAGCACTAACGCTGCATTGCCAGCACTAACGCCGCATTGCCAGCACTAACACCGCATTACCTGCACTAACGCCGCATTGCCGGCACTAACGCCGCATTGCCAGCACTAACGCCGCATTGCCAGCACTAACGCCGCATTGCCAGCACTAACGCCGCATTGCCGGCACTAACGCCACATTGCCAGCAC
This sequence comes from Ascaphus truei, assembly GCF_040206685.1. Taxonomy (NCBI): domain Eukaryota; kingdom Metazoa; phylum Chordata; class Amphibia; order Anura; family Ascaphidae; genus Ascaphus; species Ascaphus truei. The sequence goes on from NC_134491.1 coordinate 41,482,758, forward strand.
TAACGCCACATTGCCAGCACTAACGCCACATTGCCAGCACTAACGCCGCATTGCCGGCACTAACGCCACATTGCCAGCACTAACGCCACATTGCCAGCACTAACGCCACATTGCCAGCACTAACGCCGCATTGCCAGCACTAACGCCACATTGCCAGCACTAACGCCACATTGCCAGCACTAACGCCGCATTGCCAGCACTAACGCCGCATTGCCAGCACTAACGCCGCATTGCCGGCACTAACGCCACATTGCCAGCACTAACGCCACATTGCCAGCAGTAACGCCGTAACGCCGTAACGCCGTATTACACGCAGAAGGGCCGAATCGCGAGCAGTAAACCCATATTACCAGGGTGGATGATAGGGGTAAGTGCCCCGGGGGGAGGGAGGTCGGGGTTAACCCTTTGTTAGCCAAACGAGTTAGTAAGGCATTGCCTCTTTGGTATGCAAGAGTTGTAGGTAGGAAACATTGGAAGCCTATCAGGTATCAAAGGTGTTAAAATGATTTATTTATAAGATGTGTTACCAGGAAGTAATATATTGAGAGTTACCTCTCGTTTTCACGTATGTCCTGGGCACAGAGTTACGATGACAGATACATGGTTACATTAAATGATCAGAGATGAAATATTATATTTACAGACATTGCATAAACAGAGCAATAATATATATTATAGGTGTATGTAACAGTTACAGATAATATATGTTATAGGCGTATGTAACAGTTACAGGTAATATATGTTATAGGCGTATGTAACAGTTACAGGTAATATATGTTATAGGCGTATGTAACAGTTACAGATAATATATGTTATAGGCGTATGTAACAGTTACAGGTAATATATGTTATAGGCGTATGTAACAGTTACAGATAATATATGTTATAGGCGTATGAAACAGTTACAGATAATATATATTATAGGCATATGTAACAGTTATAGATAATATATATTATAGGCGTATGTAACAGTTACAGATAATATATATTATAGGCGTATGTAACAGTTACAGATAATATATATTATAGGCGTATGTAACAGTTACAGATAATATATGTTATAGGCGTATGTAACAGTTACAGATAATATATGTTATAGGCGTATGAAACAGTTACAGATAATATATGTTATAGGCGTATGAAACATTTACAGATAATATATGTTATAGGCGTATGTAACAGTTACAGATAATATATATTATAGGCGTATGTAACAGTTACAGATAATATATATTATAGGCGTATGTAACAGTTACAGATAATATATGTTATAGGCGTATGAAACAGTTACAGATTATATATGTTACTAGCTGAGAGACCCGGCGTTGCCCGGGATGTAATGTTCCCGCTCCTCTCTCTCTCTTCCCCCTCTCTCTGTTTGTCCCCCATTCACATCAATCCAGTCTCCCTCCTCCCTCCTTTACAGCTTCATGCAGTGTGTGCGCGCGTCAGTGAGTCTGACGCAGAAACACAAACACACACAGACTGAGTGACTGACGCACACACAGTCAGTGTGTGCGTGTGTGTGTGTGCCTCAGTCAGTGTGTGTGTGTGCGTGCATGCGTCAGTCAGTGTGTGTGTGCGTGCGTGCGTCAGTCAGTGTGTGTGGGGGTGTGTGCGCGCGAGTCAGTCGGTGTGTGTGTGTGTGTGCGCAGTCAGTGTGTGTGTGTCAGTCAGTTAGTGTGCGCGTGCGTCAGTCAGTGTGTGTGTCAGTCAGTCAGTCAGTGTGTGTGTCAGTCAGTGTGTGTGTCAGTCAGTCAGTCAGTGTGTGTGTCAGTCAGTGTGTGTGTCAGTCAGTGTGTGTGTGAGTCAGTGTGTGTGTGTGTGTGAGTCAGTGTGTGTGTGTGTGTGTGTCAGTGTGTGTCAGTCAGTGTGTGTGTGTGTGTGTCAGTCAGTGTGTGTGTGTGTGTGTCAGTGTGTCAGTGTGTGTGTGTGTCAGTGTGTCAGTGTGTGTGTGTGTCAGTCAGTGTGTGTGTGTGTGTGTGTGTGTGTGTGTGCGCGTCAGTTAGTGTGCGTGTGTGTGTGTGTCAGTCAGTGTGTGTGCGAGCGTCAGGGTGTGTGTGCATGTGGCTGTCAGGGGTTGTGTGCGTGCGGCTGCCAGGGGTTGTGTGCGTGCGTCAGTACGTGTGTCAGTCAGTGTGTGTGTGTGTGTATACTCGGCGTTGGCCGGAGGTGGGGCGTGAAAGGCAGGGGGAGTGAGCGCCGGGGAGGGGAGTGTGATGGGGAGGAGGAGAGGTGTGTGTGTGTATACCCGGCGTTGGCCGGAGGCAGGGGGGGGCGTCAAAGGCAGGGGGGGGCGTCAAAGGCAGGGGGGGGCGTCAAAGGCGGGGAGGGGGCGTCAAAGACAGGGTCGTCAAAAGCAGGGGGAGGGTCGTCAAAGGCAGGGGTGTGGGGGGGCGTCAAAGGCAGGGGGGGGGCGTCAAAGGCAGGGGGGGGGGGCATCAAAGGCATGGATTCCTCCCCCTGCATTTCCTCACCTGGCAGCATGCCGCGCTCCTTGGGCTGCCACTGGTTCTCTCCCCCCTCGTGGCCTCCGCCGACTCCCGGTGACACAAAGGAGGTATTAACTTCCTGCCGCCCTCCTCCTGCTCCTCGGGGATGTTGAGCCGTAGAGAGCAAGCTATGGGAGGTGGGGGGGAAAGAAGTGGGGGGGGGAGAAGTAGGGGGGGGAAGTGGGGGGTGGGAAGTGGGGGGGGTGGAAATGGGGGAGCGACACACACGCGACACCTACCTGTACTTCCGGGTGCCGCCATCTTCTCACTTGGCGCCGCAAGGGAAGAAGGGGGTCCTTCCGGGCGCCGCCATCTTAGGCGCCGCGAGGCAGCCTGTCTGTTCCCCCGTCGGGGAGGGAGGTGAGTTGGAGCGCCGGCGGGGAGGGAGAGAGGTGAGTTGGAGCGCCGAGGGGGAGAGGTGAGTTGGAGAGAGACCCGGCATTGCCCGTGAGTTAAATTTCCCGCTCCCTTCTCCCTCCCTCTTTCTCCGTTCTCCCCAGAGGGGAGGGACGAACAGTGGACAGGAGGGGGGGGACGAACAGTGGACAGGAGGGGGGGGACGAACAGTGGACAGGAGGGGGGGGACGAACAGTGGACAGGAGGGGGGGGACGAACAGTGGACAGGAGGGGGGGGACAAACAGTGGACAGGAGGGGGGGGACGAACAGTGGACAGGAGGGGGGGGACAAACAATGGACAGGAGGGGGGACGAACAGTGGACAGGAGGGGGGACGAACAGTGGACAGGGGGGGGGGACAGTAGACAGGAGGGGGGGGGGACAATAGACAGGAGGGGGGGCGGACAGTGGACAGGAGGGGGGGGGACGGACAGTGGACAGGAGCGGGGGGACGGACAGTGGACAGGAGGGGGGGGACGGACAGTGGACAGGAGGGGGGGGAACGGACAGTGGACAGGAGGGGTGGGACAGTGGACAGGAGGGGTGGGACAGTGGACAGGAGGGGGGGGGACAGTGGACAGGAGGGGGGGGACAGTGGACAGGAGGGGGGGGACAGTGGACAGGAAGGGGGGGAAGTGGACAGGAGGGGGGGGCAGTGGACAGGAGGGGGGGCAGTGGACAGGAGGGGGGGCAGTGGACAGGAGGGGGGGGACGGACAGTGGACAGGAGGGGGGGGGGACGGACAGTGGACAGGAGGGGGGGGGGACGGACAGTGGACAGGAGGGGTGGGACAGTGGACAGGAGGGGTGGGACAGTGGACAGGAGGGGGGGGGACAGTGGACAGGAGGGGGGGGACAGTGGACAGGAGGGGGGGGACAGTGGACAGGAAGGGGGGGAAGTGGACAGGAGGGGGGGCAGTGGACAGGAGGGGGGGCAGTGGACAGGAGGGGGGGGCAGTGGACAGGAGGGGGGGGCAGTGGACAGGAGGGGGGACAGTGGACAGGAGGGGGGACAGTGGACAGGAGGGGGGGCAGTGGACAGGAGGGGGGGCAGTGGACAGGAGAGGGGGGCAGTGGACAGGAGAGGGGGGCAGTGGACAGGAGAGGGAGGGCAGTGGACAGGAGGGGGGGGGCAGTGGACAGGAGAGGGGGGCTGTGTACAGGAGGGGGGGGCAGTGGACAGGAGGGGGCAGTGTACAGGAGGGGGGGCTGTGTACAGGAGGGGGGGCTGTGTACAGGAGGGGGGGCAGTGGACAGGAGGGGGCAGTGGACAGGAGGGGGGGCAGTGTCGCACACACTCAGTCACACACAGTCACACACACAGTCACACACACAGTCACAGACACAGACACACACACACACACACACACGTCTCAGTCCCGTAATGCGCCCTTTCTCAGTTCCGTGCGGCGCCGCAGGTGGGGGGAGGTGGGGGAGCAACACACGCGACACCTACCTGTACTTCCGGCCGCCGCCATCTTCTCACTCGGCGCCGCGAGGGAGGAAGGGGGTCCGCCATCTTACGCGCCGCGTGGCAGCCTGTTCCCCCGCCGGGGAGGGAGTGGAGCAGGAGGGAGGTGAGTGGAGCGGGAGGGAATGGAGCGGGAGGGAATGGAGCGGGAGGGAATGGAGCGCGAGGGAGGAAGGGGGTCCGCCATCTTACGCGCCGCATGGCAGCCTGCCTGTTCCCCCGCCGGGGAGGGAATGGAGCGGGAGGGAGTTGTGTGTAGCGGGAGGGAGTGGTGTGTAGCGGGAGGGAGTGGTGTGTAGCGGGAGGGAGGTGAGTGGAGCGGGAGGGAGGGAGTGGAGCGGGAGGGAGGTGAGTGCGGGAGTGGAGCGGGAGGTGAGTGCGGGAGTGGAGCGGGAGGGAGTGGTGTGTAGCGGGAGGGAGGTGAGTGGAGCGGGAGGTGAGTGCGGGAGTGGAGCGGGAGGGAGTGGTGTGTAGCAGGAGGGAGTGGTGTGTAGAGGGAGTGGAGCGGGAGGGAGGTGAGTGCGGGAGTGGAGCGGGAGGTGAGTGCGGGAGTGGAGCGGGAGGGAGGTGAGTGCGGGAGTGGAGCGGCTTCCGGGCACGTCTTAGGTGGGCGCGTGTCCCCCCGCCGGGGAGGGAGTGGAGCGGGAGGGAGGTGAGCATCGGGGAGGGGGGGATGTGAGTGTGATGGGGGGAGAGGACAGAGATGTGTGTGTGTGTGTGTGTGTTTTTTTTTTTTTGGACCTTTGGCCCGTCACTCCGCCTCAGGCCAATGAGAGGTGTGGGGGGCGGGCCAAGGGGGTGGTGTGAGTGTGTGAGCCCAATCAGAGGTGTGCGGGGGCGGGCGGGCCAAGGGACCAATGAGATTGCCGCTAGGGACGCAGACATACAGTGCTTTCAGAAATATATAGTAGATAGGCGTATGAAACAGTTACATTAAAGGCGTATGAAACAGTTACAGATAATATATGTTATATAGGCGTATGTAACAGTTAATATATATTATAGGCGTATGAAACAGTTACAGATAATATATATTATAGGCGTATGTAACAGTTGCAGATAATATATATTATAGGCATATGTAACAGTTACAGATAATATATGTTATAGGCGTATGTAACAGTTACAGATAATATATGTTATAGGCGTATGAAACAGTTACAGATAATATATGTTATAGGCGTATGAAACAGTTACAGATAATATATGTTATCGGCGTATGTAACAGTTACAGATAATATATGTTATATGCGTATGTAACAGTTACAGATAATATGTTATAGGCTTAACAGTTAAAGATAATATATGTTATAGGCGTAACAGTTACAGATAATATATATTATAGGCGTATGAAACAGTTACAGATAATATATATTATAGGCGTATGTAACAGTTACAGATAATATATGTTATAGGCGTATGAAACAGTTACAGATAATATATGTTATAGGCGTATGAAACAGTTACAGATAATATATGTTATAGGCGTATGTAACAGTTACAGATAATATATGTTATAGGCGTATGTAACAGTTACAGATAATATATATTATAGGCGTATGAAACAGTTACAGATAATATATGTTATAGGCGTATGTAACAGTTACAGATAATATATGTTATAGGCGTATGAAACAGTTACAGATAATATATGTTATAGGCGTATGAAACAGTTACAGATAATATATGTTATAGGCGTATGAAACAGTTACAGATAATATATGTTATAGGCGTATGTAACAGTTACAGATAATGTATGTTATAGGCGTATGTAACAATTACAGATAATATATGTTATAGGCGTATGAAACAGTTACAGATAATATATGTTATAGGCGTATGTAACAATTACAGATAATATATGTTATAGGCGTATGAAACAGTTACAGACCAGATTCAAATGCGAGGCAGCTTTAGTAATAATTGGCTGCCATAGAATAATGTGATGCTGTGTATAACATTACCCTACGCTGGACATGTATTGTATGTGTGTGGGGATTTTTGGTATTACAGGCGGTCCTGTGTATCCGACGTCCCGTTTTCCGTCGGATGCTTTATCCAACACCGCATAATGCAGTCCTGTGGACCAATTATCCAACGTCGACATTGACATGCAATCCGATGGCGGTTTGCGGGACGCATTCTGTCGGCAAAGCGAGGACCGCCTGTACTGTATATATGAAATTGCAGTAGTGACTATGGCAGTTCTCCGCAAAGACCACTTTGTAACACTTTCCTGTTAGTGATGATGTGTTGCCAATATTCCCAGTAGTTTGAGCTGCAAACTGTAACAATTGATAATGTTACCTTAGTAATATAAGAATACATTGTAGCTGCTGAGTTACACTGATTAAAGGATTGATTGAAACTGAAAGGCAGCTATTTAGTGAACGGCAGCTTAGGTCATTAGTTTTCAATAAAAGTAATAAAAGGCTGCATTTATTAAAGCAAAAAAATGTTTTTCATTTTTTTTTTAAAGTGCCGCTTAGGTTGTCTCTTTAACGGCACTGAAGGCAAGTAAGACATAGCGCCCTAAACACACACTCACACTGAACCCCACAACACTAATACACACACATACTGAGCCCCAGCACATACATACAAACACACACAGATCCCAGACACAAATACACACACTCACACAGATTCCGGACACAAACACACACTCCGTATTTTACTACTTAATATTATGATTTTTTCCCAAATGCATGGGAGCCAGTGTAAGTGCTACAAGAGGCAGTGAGCGCCCATTCCTGCCTGCAGGGACCAAGAGGCAGTGAGCACCCATTCCTGCCTGCAGGGACTGAGGGGCAGTGAGTGCCCATTCCTGCCTGCAGGGACTGAGGGGCAGTGAGTGCCCATTCCTGCCTGCAGGGACTGAGAGGCAGTGAGTACCCGTTCCTGCCTGCAGGACCTGAGAGGCAGTGAGTACCCGTTCCTGCCTGCAGGACCAAGAGGCAGTGAGTACCCGTTCCTGCCTGGTTCTCACTGTGACAGCTGGTAAAAGAAGTGGACTCTGTGAGGCCAGGGTGGGGGACGAAAGAGGATCACTTGCACATTAACAGGCAGATCAGAGGTTCCTCCTGCTCCTTCTCACTGTGGAAAGTCAGTCGGTAATAATTGTAACACATGTTCCCCCACCCTAAGGGAGTGTCACGGGAGACTCCTGTGGCGGGTAGGACCTCGGTAGCCGGAACAGCGGGAGCAGGCAAAGATTGTTGGGGTAACGGGATGAGGTCGGTGGTAAGCAGCAAGACAGGTCGTCGTGGGCAAGCAGGGGTCGTGGCAGGCAGCAAGCAGGATCGTCGTGGGCAAGCAGGGCTCGGTGGTAGGTAGCAAGCAGGATCGTTGTGGGCAAGCAGGGGTCAGTGGCAGGCAGCAAGCAGGATCGTCGTGGGCAAGCAGGGGTCGGTGGCAGGCAGCAAGCAGGATCGTCGTGGCGCATGCAGAGGTTTGGCAACAGGAAGGCAGGAAATGGACAGGGACGTAGGGACAGAGACCAGGGATCATGGAACAAACAGGGACGAGCTAGATTACCAGCAAGCGCCTTTAATGGAACAGAACTCCAACACGGAACAGAACAGGTACAGAAACAGAAGCTGCCGCATAGGCATGGAGTCTGACTCAAAACAAAGGCAATGTACTAACAGGAAGCAGAACTATAAGGACAGAGAGAGGAGCAACAAGAAGACAGACAGAGGAACCCCAGAGCAGACAGAAATCAGCAGCACACCCGGTGGACAAGGAAAGGAACTGTGACTAGGCAGGATGTCTGGGAGACCCTGACAGGGAGAGTCACTGTTACCTGCGGTTTGTGCTACCTGTTAGGCTCACAGAAGGCCCTGAGCATCCGCCGATGTTGTTGGGGATAGACAGGACAGGCTTTCGGTGCTGGGATAGTTCTTCTCTCGGTGGTACAGCGCCTCCATTCCCACAGGGCCTATCGCAGATAGTTGCAGTCCCCTGTGGAAAACATTCTCACCCTCTCCCTGAAGAACGGCAGCCTCAGGCAGGAGTATACACCAGTAACTTGGTCTTTATTCTTAATAGTACAGCAACGGCATACCGACATCGTACAGCAACGGCATACCGACATCGTACTGTAACGGCATACCGACATCGTACAGTAACGGCATACCGACATCGTACAGCAACGGCATACCAACATCGTACAGCAACGGGATACCGACATCGTACTGTAACGGCATACCGACATCGTACAGCAATGGCATACCGACATCGTACACAGCAACGGCATACCGACATCGCACAGCAACGGCATACCGACATCGCACAGTAACGGCATACCGACATCGCACAGCAACGGCATACCGACATCGTACAGCAACGGCATACCGACATCGCACAGCAACGGCATACCGACATCGTACACAGCAACGGCATACCGACATCGCACAGCAACGGCATACCGACATCGTACAGTAACGGCATACCGACATCGTACAGCAACGGCATACCGACATCGTACAGCAACGGCATACCGACATCGTACAGCAATGGCATACCGACATCGTACAGCAACGGCATACCGACATCATACAGCAATGGCATACCGATATCGTACAGCAACGGCATACCGACATCGTACAGCAACGGCATACCGACATCGTATACAGCAACGGCATACCGACACCGTACAGCAACGGCATACCGACACCGTACAGCAACGGCATACCGACACCGTACAGCAACGGCATACCGACACCGTACAGCAACGGCATACCGACACCGTACAGCAGCGGCATACCGACATCGTAGAGCAGCGGCATACCGACATCGTACAGCAACGGCATACCGACATCGCACAGCAACGGCATACCGACATCGTACAGCAACGGCATACCGACATCGTACAGCAACGGCATACCGACATCGTACAGCAACGGCATACCGACATCGTACAGCAACGGGATACCGACACCGTACAGCAGCGGCATACCGACATCGTAGAGCAGCGGCATACCGACATCGTACAGCAACGGCATACCGACATCGCACAGCAACGGCATACCGACATCGTACAGCAACGGCATACCGACATCGTACAGCAACGGCATACCGACATCGTACAGCAACGGCATACCGACATCGTACAGCAACGGGATACCGACACCGTACAGCAGCGGCATACAGACATCGTACAGCAACGGCATACCGACATCGTACAGCAACGGGATACCGACACCGTACAGCAGCGGCATACCGACATCGTACAGCAACGGCATGCCGACATCGTACAGCAACGGCATACCGACATCGTATACAGCAACGGGATACCGACATCGTACAGCAACGGCATACCGACATCGTACAGCAACGGCATACCGACATCGTACCGCAGCGGCATACCGACATCGTACAGCAACGGCATACCGACATTGTACAGCAACGGCATACCGACATCGTACAGCAGCGGCATACCGACATCGCACAGCAACGGCATACCGACATCGTACAGCAACGGCATGCCGACATCGTACAGCAACGGCATATCGACATCGCACAGCAACGGCATACCGACATCGTACAGCATACAGCAACGGCATACCGACATCGTACAGCAGCGGCATACCGACATCGTACAGCAGCGGCATACCGACATCGCACAGCAACGGCATACCGACATCATACAGCAACGGCATACCGACATCGTACAGCAGCGGCATACCGACATCGTACAGCAACGGCATACCGACATCGTACAGCAGCGGCATACCGACATAGCACAGCAACGGCATACCGACATCGTACAGCAACGGCATACCGACATCGTACAGCAATGGCATACCGACATCGCAGAGCAATGGCATACCGACATCGTACAGCAGCGGCATACCGACATCGCACAGCAACGGCATACCGACATCGTACAGCAACGGGATACCGACATCGTACAGCAGCGGCATACCGACATCGTACAGCAACGGCATACCGACATCGTACAGCAACGGCATACCGACATCGTACAGCAACGGCATACCGACATCGTAAAGCAACGGCATACCGACATCGTACAGCAGCGGCATACAGACATCGTACAGCAACGGCATACCGACATCGTACAGCAACGGGATACCGACACCGTACAGCAACAGCATACCGACATCGTACAGCAATGGCATACCGACATTGTACAGCAGCGGCATACAGACATCGCACAGCAACGGCATACCGACATCGTACAGCAACGGGATACCGACACCGTACAGCAACGGCATACCGACATCGTACAGCAACGGGATACCGACACCGTACAGCAACGGCATACCGACATCGTATACAGCAACGGGATACCGACATCGTACAGCAACGGCATACCGACATCGTACAGCAACGGCATACCGACATCGTACAGCAATGGCATACCGACATCGTACAGCAACGGCATACCGACATCGTACAGCAACGGCATACCGACATCGTAAAGCAACGGCATACCGACATCGTACAGCAGCGGCATACAGACATCGTACAGCAACGGCATACCGACATCGTACAGCAACGGGATACCGACACCGTACAGCAACAGCATACCGACATCGTACAGCAATGGCATACCGACATTGTACAGCAGCGGCATACAGACATCGCACAGCAACGGCATACCGACATCGTACAGCAACGGGATACCGACACCGTACAGCAACGGCATACCGACATCGTACAGCAACGGGATACCGACACCGTACAGCAACGGCATACCGACATCGTATACAGCAACGGGATACCGACATCGTACAGCAACGGCATACCGACATCGTACAGCAACGGCATACCGACATCGTACAGCAATGGCATACCGACATCGTACAGCAACGGCATACCGACATCGTACAGCAACGGCATACCGACATCGTACAGCAGCGGCATACCGACATCGTACAGCAGCGGCATACCGACATCGTACAGCAATGGCATACCGACATCGTACAGCAGCGGCATACCGACAAAGTACAGCAGCGGCATACCGACATCGTACAGCAACGGCATACCGACATCGTACAGCAGCGGCATACCGACATCGTACAGCAACGGGATACCGACATCGTACAGCAACGGCATACCGACATCGTACAGCAACGGCATACCGACATCGTACAGCAACGGCATACCGACATCGTACAGCAACGGGATACCGACATCGTACAGCAACGGCATACCGACATCGTACAGCAACGGGATACCGACATCGTACAGCAACGGCATACCGACATCGTACAGCAGCGGCATACCGACATCGTACAGCAACAGCATACCGACATCGCACAGCAACGCATACCGACATCGTACAGCAACGGCATACCAACATTGTACAGCAACGGCATACCGACATCGTACAGCAACGGCATACCGACATCGTACAGCAACGGCATACCGACATCGTACAGCAACGGCATACCGACATCGTACAGCAACGGGATACCGACATCGTACAGCAACGGCATACCGACATCGTACAGCAGCGGCATACCGACATTGTACAGCAACGGCATACCGACATCGTACAGCAACGGCATACCGACATCGTACAGCAACGGCATACCGACATCGTACAGCAACGGCATACCGACATCGTAAAGCAACGGCATACCGACATCGTACAGCAGCGGCATACAGACATCGTACAGCAACGGCATACCGACATCGTACAGCAACGGGATACCGACACCGTACAGCAACAGCATACCGACATCGTACAGCAATGGCATACCGACATTGTACAGCAGCGGCATACAGACATCGCACAGCAACGGCATACCGACATCGTACAGCAACGGGATACCGACACCGTACAGCAACGGCATACCGACATCGTACAGCAACAGGATACCGACATCGTACAGCAACGGCATACCGACATCGTACAGCAACGGCATACCGACATCGTACAGCAGCGGCATACCGACATCGTACAGCAGCGGCATACCGACATCGTACAGCAATGGCATACCGACATCGTACAGCAGCGGCATACCGACAAAGTACAGCAGCGGCATACCGACATCGTACAGCAACGGCATACCGACATCGTACAGCAGCGGCATACCGACATCGTACAGTAACGGGATACCGACATCGTACAGCAACGGCATACCGACATCGTACAGCAACGGCATACCGACATCGTACAGCAACGGCATACCGACATCGTACAGCAACGGGATACCGACATCGTACAGCAACGGCATACCGACATCGTACAGCAACGGCATACCGACATCGTACAGCAGCGGCATACCAACATTGTACTGCAACGGCATACCGACATCGTACAGCAACGGCATACCGACATCGTACAGCAACGGCATACCGACATCGTACAGCAACGGCATACCGACATCGTACAGCAACGGCATACCGACATCGTACAGCAACGGGATACCGACATCGTACAGCAACGGCATACCGACATCGTACAGCAGCGGCATACCGACATTGTACAGCAACGGCATACCGACATCGTACAGCAACGGCATACCGACATCGTACAGCAACGGCATACCGACATCGTACAGCAACGGCATACCGACATCGTACAGCAACGGCATACCGACACCGTACAGCAACGGCATACCGACATCGTACAGCATACATCCGTACACTCTCTTCTCTGTCAGAAAGAGAGATTACCCCCCACTGGATCCTACATAACCCAGCGGTGTGTCACCTCACAGCTTGCTCTTCTCTTGGTCCCTGGACTCCACCCCCAGGCCTTGACGCCCCAAAGGTCTATCCCTGTCTCCCACACTCCCTGGTGGAGTCTGGGGTAGATGCTCCCTCACCCCTGCGGAAGGGGATGGAAGGTGAACCAGAGTCCTGACTCCACACTTCGACATACAATAAATTTGGAGCTGCAGCCCCATTTTGTTACCAGGGGAGGGGCTCCACGTCTCAGCCCCGTATGGGCAGTACCCATGCCATAAGCCACCCCCCTGTCACTCAAGGGAACTGCTTACTTACAGTATGGCAGATTTAACCCTAACACTGCTTGCTCTGATACCAGGACTTACGTGTTATGCAGGGAATCTAGTAGCCATGGGCTGCATGGTTACACAAACATTAGCTGCCTGACGGCTGCAATACAGTTTTATTTATTTATAAAGATGTTTTACCAGGAAGTAGCACATTGAGTTACCTCTCATGTTCACGTATGTCCTGGCCACAGAGTTATGGTTACAAATACATGGTTATAAATACATACCAGTGTCAGAGTTCCCATTAGGCCCGGGCCTAAGGCGGCAAAATTAGGGGGCGGCAAAAATGTCCACCCCCATTAGCATTAGCCGCGCTCTCTGGCATATCGGACCTAATGGGAAGGGACTTACTTTTCTGTGCCGGCCGCCTCCGTTCTTCCGCCATACTTCTCCTTCAAAATCGAGCGCCAAATTACGTCACACGGCGTCTTGTTGCCATGAAAGTGATGTCGCAATGTCAAATGGCGTCATGACGACGTGTTACCATGGTAATGAGACATCGTGCGACGCCACGTTAGTGAAGTCTGTGGCGTGATTTGACGCTGGATTCTAAAGGAGAAGCAGGGCGGCAGGCACAGGCGGCAGGCACAGGCAAGGGCTAATGGTTACATAAATGATCAGAGGGTATACATTATATACAAGACATTGCATGCACAGTTACAGATAATATATATTATAGGCGTATGTAACAGTTACTGACAAGATTAAAATGTGAGACGGTTTCAGTTTTGAAAGAACTGAGACTGGTGGCGGCTGTGAGAGTCTCCATTAGACTGTTCCAGTTTTGGGGTGCCCAGTAAGAGAAGGAGGAACGGCCGGATACTTTGCTGAACCTCAGGACCATGAACAGTCTTTTGGAGTCAGATCTCAGGTGATAGGTGCTGTATGTGGAAGGGGTGAGGAGCTTGTTCAGGTAGCTGGGTAGCTTGCCCAGAAAGTATTTGAAGACAAGACAGGAAAGATGAACTTTGCACCTAGACTCAAGTGATGTCCAATCTAGTTCTTGGAGCAGTTCTCAGTGATGTGTGTTGTATTTTTAGGACAACCCGGCATATTGAGTTGTAGAGGGTGTCTAGTTTGCCACGGTGAGTTTCCCATCGGCACATCGGCAGCCAAGTCCACTCCTCTTCCGATCCATAGACACCACAACCCAGTATCCCTCACACTAAGCTGTAGGCTAATGGTTTATTTCTGTGTGTCCCCTATTCATGGTATTTACAGTAAAGAATTTCAAGAAATTTGGCTGGAGAGGGCACTTTTCTCACGAGAGTTACAGTAAGTAATTTGTTTTTAAGGCTTGGCAAATATCTGTGAAAGTTGAGATTTTAGCAAGCAGCAAAAGTAAAAAAATTCACCAGTTTTGCAAACTTCTGCAAAAGTTTTACACGTCTCTAGAGAGGGTTTGATGGAAACCAGGTCCATAAAATTCCCGTCATTCGCCCCTATGGCTTGGGAGCTCTCATGTATGCGCAGATGCAGCGGCCATTATTTTAACAAATCACGCGGTGTGTACCGCGGAATACCCATGTCATGGCGCGGGATTTCTTCCAACCGTACCGCCTTAAGACGCGAGTGCAGAAAATGGCATTTTAGTGTTCTGGCTTTTAAACACCTGAAAGTGACACAGTAACACAGTAACACAGTAACACAGTAACACAGTGCTGTACACATTACAATTCATTCATTCATTGCATTTAATTGCACACAATCCATGAAATTCAAACAAAGCAACCGCGATAAACAAGTGTGCCTGGGGTGATTAGCCGCGTTCATGCCGCGTGGAGTACAGCAGCGCACACGAAAACGGCGCCGTGATTTGTTAAAATAACGGCCGCTGCATCTGTATGTCTTTATCTAATGCTCATATTCACATACTGGGAAGCCATGTTCTGCTCGTCAGGAAACTGGTTCACCTTAAATATTACTACACCTTTATTCACAGCATATTGAAGAGAGGCCTTCGAGTCAGCCATTAATTGTACCCCAGGGCTTTCTTAATGAGCATATTACCTAACCAAGCAACTGGGGTATCAACTTCTCACGAAGCATATGGATGCCTGTTCAATTTATTGATTGGAACATGGGACCGTTCATGCAGAATGAACCGTGGGATACCACAGATCAGGAAGTCGGGGAAATATATTCACGTGGATTGACTGTAAGGCTGCATCCATAGAGGGGGGAGCCGCGCTCCTCCACGCTGAAGCTGAGGCTCGCCTGCGCAATCAGGAGCGATTGCATGAACTAGCAGACGAGCCAGCGTGCGCGATCGGGAGGCGGGGCACTGACATCACTGGGCCAATAGCCCACGAAGCACCAACGTCAATGTCACGTCGCTGACGTCACGGCGCCGTGACGTTGACCCTGCTTCACTCTGATTGGAGGTTTTTAGCCGACAGAGCGCTCAGAAACAGGTTCTGCTGTCGGCTGAAAATCCCTGCGCCTCAGCACGTTCTATGGACGCAGCCTTAGAGGTCTTCTGCCACCAGAAGGTACCTTATGCAATAGCACCACTTAGCAAACATTCCCCTAATATCTCACATTATATCTAATGTTTCCTAATAGAGCAAGTGGTCATTGAAATGAATTGTGATAGGTATTGGTTCCATGGCCTCTTTGTTTCTGTAGCATTCAGTTCCCCCTCTAATTAAGCAGCAAACGTAGGACTCGCGGCAGTGAATGAGCCCATATAACTAAGGTGCTCTTCCAAAAGACACGTGATGACCCATCGCTTGCTATACTGTGATTATGGAATAAAACCGCTTAGTAAATATGGGCCTGAATCTTACAGATCATTTCTTTAATATCAGTCCTATAACCGCAAACCGTCAGGTTACAGGAACACCTCCAACTCATACACTCCATGGCTGCATTTCCGATTCCCAAAAAGGGAAACCAGAGGGCAGCGTTTGCTGGCCGTGATCACGCATTAGGCGCGGGTAAGGGGTGATCTCTGCTTATTAATGAGACATCAGCTCGGTGATTCCAATGTTTTCAGACACAGAGGAAACCAATAAACTTGCTAATTTGAGCATATTGTGGCTAAACTTGCTACAAAATAAGCAACAGAAAGTTGGATGGAATTCAAGCCTTTAGCTGCCTGAATGTTTCTTGTGACGTGCCAAAGTCTGTACCGGCAGATTTGTGTCTGGGGTCAAATCAGAGTCAGGCGTTGTATCCAGGTAAAAGTGTTTGTTCACGTTACTTTCCATTGTCCTGGCGTGGATTTGCCACTTAACCCAGCGTCTGTTGGAGTTTCGTGATGTACGGCTATTCTCTTCCAAAAAATGTCCCAATTCTTTTATCTAAAAAAAAAAAAAATCACAAGACTATGAACAATGTTTAACAACGAACACCCAAATCAACCATAACATGTTTAATACTTCAGGGCAGCAAGGAACAGCAAAATGTTTTAAACTGGAGAAAAAAAATGATTACACAGCTATACCAGGACTGTGAACATGTGTTAATGTACAGCGCAGAAATGCTCACTTCCACGTTTATTTTATGGTGCATGTCACAATTAGTAGGCACCAAAAACGTTTTTTGGTTTTCCATCAAATAACTTTCTTTCTTCCTTTTTTTACATTGTAAAAAACAGGTCACTGGACATATTCCATGAGGCAACGAATAGTAACAGAAGCAGAGAAGCAATGGCGTGAGTGATGGTTAGACATGCAGGGCATTCTGGGAAAGGAAATGGCAGCCACAGAGTTCCCCAACAGTGGCAATCCTTAGAACTAAAAATGTGTTGACGTTCGTAGATTTTCTTCTTTGGAAGAAGATCTTGTTTGGAAGAAATTTCGATCAGTGCTTGTAATTAGCCACCCGCAGATAAATGATCTGAGCGGATTTTGGGTGGGAATGCACCGTTAATGCATGACTTGGAAGTCCTTTAAGGACTGAAGGATCTTTGCTTTACACTTTGAGATAAATCTGGTGCTGGAATAGAGAGAGAGTAGCAGAGGCTTTAACCCCGAGATGTTCTGCCTCATTATATAACAGCTTACCCTGTGTGTCCCGGTAGGGGGTCTTCATAAGATAAATACTTTAGAGAATGGCAGAATGTAGAACTAATTGGTTAGCCGTTAGAACCAGCTTCATTGTATCTGTGTGATTAAAACGGTAAATAAAAGCTTTATTGCCAGTTGCAAATAGATTAGGGTTTTAAGATTAAAACACGTTCTTTTAGTTGCTAAGACCAAGTGTAAACACATGGGGTGTTTTTGCTAATAGAATTTTCACTAACAAGCTAAACATATCTCGTTAGTTAAAGTTCACAACGAGGTTCAGTGCATGTTAAGGTTTCTTGCAGATTTGACCTTACTTTAAAAAGTTTCAATTTAAAAAAAAATTAAAATATACAACTTTATTATTTTTAACTGCTGATAAATGACACGAAGTATATGGCTTAGATGCACTCAGCTCTGCTAAGTCAGGGAAATAACGTGACGTTACCTAAGTGTTATGGAATGTTATGTTTCCTGACTTAATATGCGATCTCCAAAGCTTAGTATATGCAAAGACAATGTCCGATCTGCATCTCCTTAGCATAGGTTTCTTGTAGCATAATACTGTGCTATATTCCAATAACGGGGTGTTATATCAATCTTGGTGTTGCTCGAATCCAGACTCCAAAATAGGGATTAGACTTGAGTGGAGAGAGGGCAATGACCTTATACAATTTAAATTATGCCTAACGGTAGCGTTACCCTCAGTCAGACAATGCAAACCCCCTATTTCAGTGTCTGGATGGGCGAAAAGCCAAGTTTAGGTATAACCTAAATACCATAATGTGTAGTGCCCTGTGTTAGCCTTAACTAAGTGATTAGGAGATGATATGATAACACTGGGCTTGCAGATCATTATCACGAATGTCCACTATAGCTAACTCTATGCTCTGCCGGAGAAGATATTACTTTGTGAATACAACGTTACTCTTAATGTGATGTTAGGCTAATGGAGCTCAGTGCATCTAGTCCTATGGGTTATATTTAAAGTTATTTTTTCAATACATTTACTTTGAGGCATTTTGAACATGGCCAGTGTATCGAGCTACTTAGCAAGACCCAGAGCCCCTGGGCAAAGGGCAACACGGCTGCCTGACCAATGGGGGAGCTTATTGTTTAGGGGTGAGGCGTAAGGAGGGGGCCTAGGTTATATCAGTGCTGGACGGAGGATTTGCATACCTCTTTGAATCCAGACCTGTGAGAAGTTGCACCCTCCGGTTTATTATGTTATTATTGAGATTTGTAATTGTTGTGCTAACATTGTTATTTCTTGTTGCAGTTTTGCGGGACGGTGATAAAGGGGGAAGAGACCCTGATGTAAAGTTGGCCACTTGGGGGGCGGTCCAAGGTACCTCCAGTAGTTATTTGGAGAAGGCGGGGTGATACTTGGCTTTTGAAGTCAGTATGGCAGTGTCCTTCACGTGGTGATGTCCGTGGCCAAGAGGTTTGGGCAGCCACTTGGCAAATGGTTACAAGCCGGGGGTATCCCTCTGGCTTATGGACGGTTACGGAGCAACTCAGCAGGGTACCCCAAGTTTAGTTATTGTGTTTAGGTTAATAAAGCTGAGACCTGTTTCTCCCAACCATGTGTGTGTTTCATTAATAAACGGGTGGTTAAGGGGGGGGTTCATGGCGCACCCCAACTCCAAGGGCCGACGGATCGGCAAGTCATGCCATGATGTTCCATTTGCATCTGTGAAGGATTTAAGGAATAGTTATAAGAAGCAAGAAGAGAAGTCAATGAGGAGCTAAGTGATGGACACATTTTAACTTGAGCCCTGCATCTGAGGCCAGGACTTCCATCCCCTTAACTAAATCACAACAATGGTCCCATTCTAACATGATGTAAATCTTCATAAAACGTGAGAATTTTTTTTTTAATTTTGAAACAATCCTTTGCCTAGAGACATTTAATGTCTAACATATCAAAAAAACTGGATAGTCTTAAAAAGAAAATGTTCCTCCTTTGTAAAATAACAGGATGTGGTTTATTTATTTCATCATTATGTTTCAAGTAATAAATATATAAAAACATTTTTAATATACCTGTATGATGTATAAAAAGAAAAAGAGGCGCACGCTCCATCATATAAAAAAAAGTAACAAATAATGGGCTATTCTGCGCACAGATGAAACGCACTTACAAGAATAATAATCTCTGTGGGCTGCAGTGGAGGACACGGATTGATGTATGCTCACAAGTCGCTCACAAAACGCTTTGGTGAAGTAGCCTCTCTCTCCGAATTCACCACCCATAGCTGGAGATTAGTCTAAACACCAATCCTTGTGCGTGGTGTCCCCCGGAGGAAGACTCTGTATCGGTGTATTGTTTGTTCTATGAACTCGCGCTCTTCCACACGGCGGACCTCCGGAATGCAGTATACTGTCTCTGTTTACTGCATCCTATGTAACCCTGACACATTTCGGCATGATCTCATGACTTTCTCAAAGGGACGATCTATATACTGTATATACACACATTCATACAACCAGACCTATGAATTCATTTTGTTAAATATTATATTATTAATACATTATTGCCATTTGATGACAAGTGTAACCCTCAGAAAATGGGTTTCTTAGCAGCAATTTATTAGGCTGCACATGTAACGTTAGACTGGAGTGGACATACAGGACTTGACCATGAGAGGTAACTCTCAATGTTATTTTTCCTGGTAAAATATTTTATAAATAAATAAAAGCTACTTAGCACTAATTTTGTCAACCGCCAGTGTGTGGTGAGCAACTTTCCAACAGGAAAGAGGGCCACTCATCGTTGATGTCCAATGAGAAACATCACCCCATCACCCCTAGCAATGTTCTGCTGAATGGAAGCTCATTACCCCTAGCAATGTTCTGCTGAATGGAAGCTCATTACCCCTAGCAATGTTCTGCTGCATGGAACCTCGTCACCCCTAGCAATGTTCTGCTGAATAGAACCTCGTCACCCCTAGCAATGTTCTGATGCATGGAACCTCGTCACCCCTAGCAATGTTCTGCTGAATAGAACCTCGTCACCCCTAGCAATGTTCTGCTGCATGGAACCTCGTCACCCTTAGCAATGTTCTTCTGAATAGGACCTTATCACCACTAGCAATGTTCTGCTGCATGGAACCTCGTCACCCCTAGCAATGTTCTGCTGAATAGAACCTCATCACCCGAGCAATGTTCTGCTGCATGGAACCTCGTCACCCCTAGCAATGTTCTGCTGAATAGAACCTCATCACCCCTAGCAATGTTCTGCTGCATGGAACCTCGTCACCCCTAGCAATGTTCTGCTGCATGGAACCTCATCACCACTAGCAATGTTCTGCTGCATGGAACCTCGTCAACCCTAGCAATGTTCTGCTGCATGGAACCTCGTCACCCCTAGCAATGTTCTGCTGCATGGAACCTCATCACCCCTAGCAATGTTCTGCTGCATGGAACCTCGTCACCCCTAGCAATGTTCTGCTGCATGGAACCTCGTCACGCCTAGCAATGTTCTGCTGCATGGAACCTCGTCACCCCTAGCAATGTTCTGCTGCATGGAACTCGTCACCACTAGCAATGTTCTGCTGCATGGCACTTCATCACCCCTAGCAATGTTCTGCTGCATGGAACTCGTCACCCCTAGCAATGTTCTGCTGCATGGAACTCGTCACCCCTAGCAATGTTCTGCTGCATGGAACCTCGCCACCCCTAGCAATGTTCTGCTGCATGGAACCTCGTCACCCCTAGCAATGTTCTGCTGCATGGAACCTCTTCACCCCTAGCAATGTTCTGCTGCAAGGAACCTCGTCACCCCTGGCAATGTTCTGCCACATGGAACCTTGTCACCCCTAGCAATGTTCTGCCGCATGGAACATGTCACCCCTAGCAATGTTCTGCTGAATAGAACCTTATCACGCCTAGCAATGTTCTGCTGCATGGAACCTTATCACCCCTAGCAATGTTCTGCCGCATGGAACATGTCACCCCTAGCAATGTTCTGCTGAATAGAACCTTATCACGCCTAGCAATGTTCTGCTGAATAGTACCTTATCACGCCTAGCAATGTTCTTCCGCATGGAACCTTATCACCCCTAGCAATGTTCTGCCGCATGGAACATGTCACCCCTAGCAATGTTGTGCTGAATAGAACCTTATCACGCCTAGCAATGTTCTGCTGCATGGAACCTTATCACCCCTAGCAATGTTCTGCCGCATGGAACCTCGTCACCCCTAGCAATGTTCTGCCGCATGGAACATGTCACCCCTAGCAATGTTCTGCTGAATAGAACCTTATCACGCCTAGCAATGTTCTGCTGCATGGAACCTTATCACCCCTAGCAATGTTCTGCCGCATGGAACCTTATCACCCCTAGCAATGTTCTGCCGCATGGAACATGTCACCCCTAGCAATGTTCTGCTGAATAGAACCTTATCACGCCTAGCAATGTTCTGCTGAATAGAACCTTATCACGCCTAGCAATGTTCTTCCGCATGGAACCTTATCACCCCTAGCAATGTTCTGCCGCATGGAACATGTCACCCCTAGCAATGTTCTGCTGAATAGAACCTTATCACGCGTAGCAATGTTCTGCTGCATGGAACCTTATCACCCCTAGCAATGTTCTGCCGCATGGAATCTCGTCGCCCCTAGCAATGTTCTGCCGCATGGAACTTTTCACCCCTAGCAATGTTCTGCTGCATGGAACCTCGTCACCCCTAGCAATGTTCTGCCACATGGAACCTTATCACCCCTAGCAATGTTCTGCTGCATGGAACTCGTCACCCCTAGCAATGTTCTGCTGCATGGAACTCGTCACCCCTAGCAATGTTTTGCTGCATGGAACCTCATCACCCCTAGCAATGTTCTGCCGCATGGAACTTTTCACCCCTAGCAATGTTCTGCTGCATGGAACCTTATAACCCCTAGCAATGTTCTGCCGCATGGAACCTCGTCACCCCTAGCAATGTTCTGCCGCATGGAACCTTATCACCCTAGCAATGTTCTGCTGCATGGAACTCGTCACCCCTAGCAATGTTCTGCTGCATGGAACTCGTCACCCCTAGCAATGTTCTGCCGCATGGAACCTCGTCACCCCTAGCAATGTTTTGCTGCATGGATTGTAACTATGTTTTTCGCAGTCGCCCTAAACAGTCGACATGTTGAGCAGGTTTCCATTCTCTGCTACTTCCTTCATACTTCTTGCTCTGTTCAGATCCCATTACTAGGCATAGAATTGCATGCTCCAAATTCAGTTGGGAAGTTCCCTGCAATCTTGGGACGGTCGCAGCTCACCTGAATTTTGGGTGACTGACAATGCCACAGTATGCAGGTGAGTGTTATTGAGAAATGTATGTATGTATATGTTTATTTATATAGCGCCATCCATGTACACAGCGCGTCACAGCAGTAACACACGGGACATAATAATATAACACCTAATAATATAACACATAATAATATAACACATAATAATATAACACATAATAATATCTTATACTATATTAGTGAAAGCACTGTATGCCTGCCTGGATGTCCGGTGTCCCTAGGGGAAATCTCATTGGTCCCTTGGGTCGCCCGCCCCCGCACACCTCTCATTGGCCTGAGGCGGAGTGACGGGCCAAAGGACACACACACACACACACACACACACACACACACACACACACACACACACACACACACACACACACACACACACACACACACACACACACACACACACACTCTCTCTGTCCTCTCCCCCCCCATCACACTCACCTCCCTCTCCACTCACCTCCCTCCACCTCCCGCTCCACTCACCTCCCTCCCGCTCAACTCCCTCCACCTCCCGCTCCATTCACCTCCCTCTCCATTCACCTCCCTCTCCATTCACCTCCCTCCCGCTCAACTCCCTCCCCGGCGCGGGGACAGGCAGTGGGCAGGGCAGCCTGCCGCTGCCTCCACTCACCTCCCGCTCCCTCCACCCACCTCCTGCTCCCTCCACTCACCTCCCCTCACCTCCCTGGCGCGGGGACAGGCATTGGCCAGGGCAGCCTACCGCTGCCACGTGGCACCTAACCTCCCTCCCGCTCAACTCCCTCCCCGGCGCGGGGACAGGCAGTGGGCAGGGCAGCCTGCCGCTGCCTCCACTCACCTCCCGCTCCCTCCACCCACCTCCCGCTCCCTCCACCCACCTCCCGCTCCCTCCACTCACCTCCCCTCACCTCCCGCTCACCTCCCCTCACCTCCCGCTCACCTCCCTGGTGCGGGGACAGGCATTGGCCAGGGCAGCCAACCGCTGCCACGCGGCACCTAAGATGGCGGCGGAAAGAAGGACCCCTTCCTCCCTCGCGGACTAACTAACATGGCGGCGGCCAGAAGGAGAGGTGAGTGTGAGTGAGTGAGTGTGAGTGTGTGTGTGTCTGTGTCTGTGTCTGTGTGTCACATGGGGGGGGGGGGTCAGGAGCGGAGAAAGATACAGGGGGAGTGGAGAGGAGGGACCCGTCAATTTAAACCAAACCAACCCCCCTCCTGTCCACTGCCCCCCCCTCCTGTCCACTGCCCACCCCCCTCCTGTCCACTGTCACCCCCCCTCCTCTCCACTGTCACCCCCCTCCTGTCCACTCTCCCCCCCTCCTGGCCACTGTCACCCCCCCTCCTGTCCACTGTCACCCCCCCTCCTGTCCACTCTCCCCCCCCCTGTCCACTCTCCCCCCCTCCTGGCCACTGTCACCCCCCCCTCCTGTCCACTGTCACCCCCCCTCCTGTCCACTCTCCCCCCCCCCCTGTCCACTCTCCCCCCCCTCCTGTCCACTGTCACCCCCCCTCCTGTCCACTCTCCCCCCCCTGTCCACTCTCCCCCCCCTGTCCACTCTCCCCCCTCCTGTCCACTCTCCCCCCCCTCCCATCCCCTCCAAATAGTCACCTATTGTTCCACCATTTATAAATAATACTACCTATTACGCATTTACATCCCGGGCAACGCCGGGTCTCTTAGCTAGTAACACATAATGGGAATAAGTGCTTCAGACACAAAAGTAACATTATGAAAAGGATTCCCTGCTCCGAGGAGCTTACAATCTAAATAGGAAGAACGTACAGAGACAGTAGGAGGGCGTCTGCAAGAGGCAAAGGTCAATGTATGAGGTGTATGGTATCAGCCCCAGAGCTACCCAAATGCTTCGTTAAAGAGGCCCCTCAAGCCAGACCCCTCAATCCTCCCCTACACATTTATTTCCCCCTACACCCCCTGGCCACACACACACACAATTCCCCCCTACATTACAGTACCCCCCCCCCCGCCACAATACACAAATTAGAATAACCACCTACACGCACACTACAATAACCCCCCCACACACACACTAGGGGTTGAAAACACTGGAGTACAGTATTCTGCACAGTAACTTCTTTTAATACAGTTACTATAAACAACTGTGCAAAGAATAAGAAACTATTTTAAAAAATGCTCTAATATAAAGATTATCACGTGTTACCTCAATTTCTTGCACTGAGGCACACACAGCACACTGCCAGACACACAGCACACTGAGAGAGACACACAGCACACTGAGAGACACAAACAGCACCCTGAGAGACACACACAGCACACTGCCAGACACACACAGCACACTGACAGGCACACACAGCACACTGACAGACACACACAGCACACTGCCAGGTACACACAGCACACTGCCAGGCACAAACAGCACACTGACACACACAGCACACTGACAGACACACACAGCATACTGACACACACAGCCTCTGCTGCCTGCTCTCTCCCCCCAGCCTCTGCTGCCTGCTCTCTACCCCACCAGCCTCTGCTGCCTGCTCTCTACCCCCCCAGCCTCTGCTGCCTGCTCCCCCCCCCAGCGTCTGCTGCCTGCTCTCCCCCCCAGCATCTGCTGCCTGCTCTCCCCCCCAGCGTCTGCTGCCTGCTCTCTCTCTGCTTCAGTTCCATCCCCAGCCTCTGCTGCCTGCTCTCTCCCCCCCCAACCTCTGCTGTCTGCTCTCTCCCCACTCCCCCAGCCTCTACTGCCTGCTCTCTACCCCACCAGCCTCTGCTGCCTGCTCTCTACCCCCCAGCCTCTGCTGCCTGCTCCCCCCCAGCCTCTGCTGCCTGCTCCCCCCCTAGCGTCTGCTGCCTGCTCTCCCCCCCAGCGTCTGCTGCCTGCTCTCCCCCCCAGCGTCTGCTGCCTGCTCTCTCTCTCTGCTTCAGTTCCATCCCCAGCCTCTGCTGCCTGCTCTCTCCCCCCCTAACCTCTGCTGTCTGCTCTCTCCCCACTCCCCACTCCCCCAGCCTCTACTGCCTGCTCTCTCCCCCCCAGCCTCTGCTGCCTGCTCTCCCCCCCCCCAGCGTCTGCTGCCTGATATCTCTGCTTCAGTTCCGCCCCCAGCCTCTGCTCCCTGCTCTCCCCCCCCAACCTCTGCTGTCTGCTCTCTCCCCACTCCCCCAGCCTCTACTGCCTGCTCTCCACCCCAGCCTCTGCTGCCTGCTCTCTCTGCCTGAGTTCCACCCCAGCCTCTGCTGCCTGCTCTCTCTCTGCCTCAGTTCCGCCCCCAGCCTCTGCTGCCTGCTCTCTCTCTGCCTCAGTTCCGCCCCCAGCCTCTGCTGCCTGCTCTCTCTGCCTGAGTTCCACCCCAGCCTCTGCTGCTCTCTCTCTCTCTCAGTTCCACCCCCAGCCTCTGTTGCCTGCTCTCTCTCTGCCTCAGTTCCGCCATCAGCCTCTGCTGCCTGCTCTCTCTCTGCCTCAGTTCCGCCCCCAGCCTCTGCTGCCTGCTCTCTCTCTGCCTCAGTTCCACCCCCAGCCTCTGCTGCCTGCTCTCTCTGCCTCAGTTCCGCATCCAGCCTCAGCTGCCTGCTCTCTCTGTCTCAGTTCCGCCCCCAGCCTCTGCTGCCTGCTCTCTCTGTCTCCGTTCCGCCCCCAGCCTCTGCTGCCTGCTCTCTCTCCCCCCCAACCTCTGCTGTCTGCTCTCTCCCCACTCCCCCAGCCTCTACTGCCTGCTCTCTCCCCCCCAGCCTCTGCTGCCTGCTCTCTCCCCCCCAACCTCTGCTGTCTGCTCTCCCCCCCCCAACCTCTGCTGTCTGCTCTCTCCCCACTCCCCCAGCCTCTACTGCCTGCTCTCTCCCCCCAGCCTCTGCTGCCTGCTCTCTCTGCCTGAGTTCCACCCCAGCCTCTGCTGCCTGCTCTCTCTCTGTCTCAGTTCCGCCCCCAGCCTCTGTTGCCTGCTCTCTCTCTGCCTCAGTTCTGCCCTCAGCCTCTGCTGCCTGCTCTCTCTCTGCCTCAGTTCCGCCCCCAGCCTCTGCTGCCTGCTCTCTCTGCCTCAGTTCCGCCCCCAGCCTCAGCTGCCTGCTCTCTCTCTGTCTCAGTTCCGCCCCCAGCCTCTGCTGTCTGCTCTCTCTGCTGCAGTTCCGCCCCCAGCCTCAGCTGCCTGCTCTCTCTGCCACAGTTCCGCCCGTAACCTCTGCTGCCTGCTCTCTCTGTCTCCGTTCCGCCCCCAGCCTCTGCTGCCTGCTCTCTCTCCCCCCCAGCCTCTGCTGCCTGCTCTCTCTGCCTCAGTTCCACCCCCAACCTCTGCTGCCTGCTCTCTCTGCCTCAGTCCCACCCCCAGCCTCTGCTGCCTGCTCTCTGCAATCCCCCTACACTCCCCCTCAGCTCCCAATCCAGCCAGCAAGTTGTTTTTAAAGGGACAGGAGGAGGATGGGGGCCCTGACTTTGGAAATTGTCGGCTAGACAGCTGGGCCAAATGTCCCTTACATGGAGAAGCGCAGTGAATATATATTTGTTTTACATTTTCTATTGCGCTGAATTAAATCCTTAGCAGCGCGCTGCTAGAGGGCATCACTATTAGGGTGTGAATGTATTTAGCCAATTCACTGCTTATTGAGCAGCTTGTGGGAGGCCAGTCCCTCCTTTTTCAAGGTGTATAATCTCCCAGTAAGGTCCCTGTAAATTCACTCTTCACTCTACTTGCTTACAGGTAAGTAACTTCACTGGTATATACCAGTTTTTAACCGCACTAAGTTACATAAGCGTATGCTGAGTATATTAACCCCTTCAGGGTATATTTCACAGAACATTTGTATGCATTTAGCATAGATACCTGCTATTGAGACTTACCTTGATGTTGGTTAGCAGGCTTGGCATTATTTGATCAAAGGATGTAACCAAAAGTCTCCTTTGTCTTATAGATTTAGTTTTCACAATGTATATTTATTTCCCCATTTATTGCTATCCCAATGGGAGAAGCGCAGGGATTCACTTTCTGTTTTTGCACATTTGTATGGCCAATCCTTTCACCAGCAGCATGCTCCTTACATGGAGAAACGCAGTGAATATATATGAATGATTAAATATCTAATGCAGCTTCTTGTGACAAGATCAATAAACAAGTATATCACAAGACTTCTATATATACTTTCAAGAATGTCATTCATTGACCTGCTGGAATCGTGCATGTGGTAATACCATGGTATGCTCATTACTGCTGCTACACTGTACATAATTGTTCAGTATTTATTCCTGTACAAAGTAACTCAAAGTTGACTGAAATAATTTAATTTTCATATTGAAAAAAATGTTATTGTAAGGGATGCATGTCCACGCCACTTATGAATGTGGAAACCCAATCTGCAGGAAAAGATTCTGTAACAAACCTGAAGGTTACATTTCATTTGCTGATTTAATAAAAACTAACAGGATGGATTTGGGGATATTTCATTAATCTTTCTTTCCTTTCAGTGAAAAGGAAATTAAGTCCAATCTAGTTTGAGCCATGTTTCACGTACTATTATACAATAGCCTGCCAATGTCCATTTTCTCCCTGGCAAGCTAAGTACTAATTAGTCACACAAAATTCTTCCCTGATCCTGTCACTGCAGGAAAACACAGAACTGAATGGGAAAGACTCGGATACACACGTTTTTCGTTACTGCATGAATATGTTATCTAATCCTTTACCTTATTCATGGAAACAAATATTTATACATATTGATTTTATGGCCAGTACAGACATGGAGACCTCATCATATGTTGTGTTACTGCATAATGATACATTTATATGATATCCTACTGTTATTCACTTGTGACAAGTCACGCACAAGTCACGCACCAAATAATAAGCCAGGTGAGTTCTGTAAGGTAGAGACATATGCCTTGTATAAGAAAAACAGTATTATATTGCTAAAGACATTTCTATTTTCATTTGTTAAAAATGGAACATCACAGTAGTTTTATTTCATTTACTTTTTACATTGGACAAAATGATCATTAGAAATAGGGTGTTATCTACAGATATATCAAATGTAATCTATTCAGGAAGCAGATTGCGCCTGTGGTAGCAATATGCTATTTAGGACATGGCATCCTTAATCCAACTAATCATGCCGCTGAACAGCCTACAATAGGAAACAACTATTATTTCATTGTACTACCTTTAACAGTCCAAAGATCAGGACTCACAGTATTAATTAATTCATTATTTACAGGCACTGATCCTATAACACCCTCCATACACCACCAACAAAATCCGTACTGTTTGGGAATTCCTATAATGGATATCAGTGCATCTGTGCAGCAGGTCATACAGTATGAGCATGAGTGAAAGAGTTTCCGCTCCCATTCTGTGGACTGTGATAGCGACATAATTTGTCTCCCAGTTACCATTCAATTCATATATTAGGTATGTGAAGGAGCGTGTTTTCAAATCATTGGCTGGACTTGACATCTGACGAGCCTTTGGGCCCTGAGAATAAATTTGGGTACCAATGTCCATTGTCACCTGTCAGAGTATCACTTTCTTAAAAGATCAATGCGTCTACTCACCACTCTGGGCCCTACAGTATATGATGATGGCAGTAGGTGCCATTGCATAATAATTCAACATCTAGTTACATGTAATGGTCATGATAACAATGTACAGGCATACCCCACATTAACGTAAGCAATGGGACCGGAGCATGTATGTAAAGCGAAAATGTACTTAAAATGAAACACCACCTTTTTTCCCACTTATCGATGCATGTACTGTACTGCAATCGTCATATACGTGCATAACTGATGTAAATAACGCATTTGTAACAGGCTCTATAGTCTCCCCGCTTGCGCACAGCTTCGGTACAGGTAGGGAGCCGGTATTGCTGTTCAGGATGTGCTGACAGGCGCATGCGTGAACTGCCGTTTTCCTATTGGGCGATATGTCCTTACTCGCGAGTGTGCTTAAAGTGAGTGTCCTTAAACCGGGGTATGCCTGTATCTTTATCTCCTTTGCCTAGCAACATTATACATAAAGGAAAGCTTTGCAGAGCACACTGGCAGGGAAGTGGGTGACTTCCTATCAATGAAGTATGAAGCTAAGATATCTGCGTGTGACACTTTGCTAAATTTTATTTGATAGCGATTGTCTTTTTTTGTATCACTTTTATTTGTAGGACAAAATGTGCAGCAATCGTCATATGCAAACAAGTTGTAGCGCGCCCTTCAAGGACAAAAATACTGTACATTGAGTGATTTACAGTATGTAGCTACCGCTGCCCCTATCCCTAACCCTACTGCTGCACCTAACTCTAACACTACTGCTGCCCATCCCTAACCCTACCGCTGCCCCTATCCCTAACCCTACTGCTGCACCTAACCCTAACACTACTGCTGCCCATCCCTAACCCTACCGCTGCCCCTATCCCTAACCCTACCGCTGCCCCTATCCCTAACAATACTGCTGCCCCTATCCCTAACCCTACTGCTGCCCCTATCCCTAACCCTACTGCTGCACCTAACCCTAACCCTACTGCTGCCCATCCCTAACCCTACTGCTGCCCCTATCCCTAACCCTACTGCTGCCCCTATCCCTAACCCTACTGCTGCACCTAACCCTAACCCTACCACTGCCCATCCCTAACCCTACCGCTGCCCCTATCCCTAACCCTACTGCTGCACCTAACCCTAACCCTACCACTGCCCATCCCTAACCCTACCGCTGCCCCTATCCCTAACCCTACTGCTGCCCATCCCTAACCCTACCGCTGCCCCTATCCCTAACCCTACCGCTGCCCCTAACCCTACCACTGCCCATCCCTAACCCTACCGCTGCCCCTATCCCTAACCCTACCGCTGCCCCTATCCCTAACCCTACCGCTGCCCCTATCCCTAACCCTACCGCTGCCCCTATCCCTAACCCTACCGCTGCCCCTATCCCTAACCCTACCGCTGCCCCTATCCCTAACCCTACCGCTGCCCCTATTCCTAACCCTACCGCTGCCCCTATCCCTAACCCTACCGCTGCCCCTATCCCTAACCCTACCGCTGCCCCTATCCCTAACCCTACCGCTGCCCCTATCCCTAACCCTACCGCTGCCCCTATCCCTAACCCTACCGCTGCCCCTATCCCTAACCCTACCGCTGCCCCTATCCCTAACCCTACCGCTGCCCCTATCCCTAACCCTACCGCTGCCCCTATCCCTAACCCTACCGCTGCCCCTAACCCTAACCCTACCGCTACCCATCCCTAACCCTACCGCTGCCCCTATCCCTAACCCTACCGCTGCCCCTATCCCTAACCCTACCGCTGCCCCTATCCCTAACCCTACCGCTGCCCCTATTCCTAACCCTACCGCTGCCCCTATCCCTAACCCTACCGCAGCCCCTGTCCCTAACCCTACCGCAGCCCCTGTCCCTAACCCTACCGCTGCCCCTATCCCTAACCCTACTGCTGCCCATCCCTAACTCTACCGCTGCCCCTAACCCTACCGCTGCACCTAACCCTACCGATACCCCTAACCCTACCGCTGCCCCTAACCCTACCGCTGCCCCTATCCCTAACCCTATCGCTGCCCATCCCTAACCCTACCGCTGCCCCTATCCCTAACCCTACCGCTGCCCCTATCCCTAACCCTACCGCTGCCCCTATCCCTAACCCTACCGCTGCCCCTAACCCTAACCATACCGCTGCCCCTATCCCTAACCCTACCGCTGCCCATCCCTAACTCTACCGCTGCCCCTATCCCTAACCCTACCGCTGCCCCTAACCCTACCACTGCCCCTATCCCTAACCCTACCGCTGCCCCTAACCCTACCGCTGCCCCTATCCCTAACCCTACCGCTGCACCTAACCCTACCGCTGCCCCTATCCCTAACCATACCGCTGCACCTAACCCTACCGCTGCTCCTAACCCTAACCCTAACCCTAACCCTACCGCTGCCCCTAACCCTACCGCTGCCCCTATCCCTACCGCTGCCCCTATCCCTAACCCTACCGCTGCACCTAACCCTACCGCTGCCCCTAACCCTACCGCTACCCATCCCTAACCCTACCTCTGCCCCTATCCCTAACCCTACCGCTGCCCCTATCCCTAACCCTACCGCTGCCCCTATCCCTAACCCTACCGCTGCCCCTATCCCTAACCCTACCTCTGCCCCTATCCCTAACCCTACCGCTGCCCCTATCCCTAACCCTACCTCTGCCCCTATCCCTAACCCTACCGCTGCCCCTAACCCTACCGCTGCCCCTAACCCTACCGCTGCACCTAACCCTACCGCTGCCCCTAACCATAACCCTACCGCTGCCCCTAACCATACCGCTGCCCCTATCCCTAACCCTACTGCTGCCCCTAACCCTACCGCTGCCCCTAACCCTACCGCTGCCCCTAACCCTACCGCTGACCCTAACCCTACCGCTGCCCCTAACCCTACCGCTGCCCCTAATCCTACCGCTGCCCCTAACCCTACCGCTGCCCCGATCCCTACCGCTGCACCTATCCCTAACCCTACCGCTGCCCCTATCCCTACCGCTGCCCCTATCCCTACCCCTACTGCTGCCCCTATCCCTAACCCTACCGCTGCCCCTAACCCTACCGCTGCCCCTATCCCTAACCCTACTGCTGCCCCATCCCTAAACCTACCGCTGCCCCTAACCGTAACACTACCGCTGCCCCTATCCCTAACCCTACCGCTGCACCTAACCCTACCGCTGCCCCTATCCCTAACCCTACCGCTGCCCCTAACCCTAACCCTACCGCTGCACCTAACCCTAACACTACCACTGCCCCTATCCCTAACACTACCGCTGCCCCTATCCCTAACCCTACCGCTGCCCCTATCCCTAACACTACCGCTGCACCTAACCCTACCGCTGCCCCTAACCCTAACCCTACCGCTGCACCTAACCCTAACACTACCGCTGCCCCTATCCCTACCGCTGCCCCTAACCCTACCGCTGCCCCTATCCCTAACACTACCACTGCCCCTATCCCTAACACTACCGCTGCCCCTATCCCTAACCCTACCGCTGCACCTAACCCTACCGCTGCCCCTAACTCTACCGCTGCCCCTATCCCTACCGCTGCCCCTAACCCTACCGCTGCCCCTAACCCTACCCCTAACCCTACCGCTGCCCCTAACCCTACCGCTGCCCCTAAGCCTACCGCTGCCCTATCCCTAACCTTACCGCTGCACCTAACCCTAATGCTGCACCTAACCCTACAGCTGCCCCTATCCCTAACCCTACCACTGCCCCTATCCCTAACCCTACCGCTGCCCCTATCCCTACCGCTGCCCCTATCCCTAACCCTACCGCTGCCCCTATCCCTAACCCTACCGCTGCCCCTATCCCTAACCCTACCGCTGCCCCTATCCCTAACCCTACTGCTGCCCCTAACCCTACCGCTGCCCCTATCCCTAACCCTACCGCTGCCCCTATCCCTAACCCTACCGCTGCACCTAACCGTAACACTACCGCTGCACCTAACCCTACCGCTGCCCCTATCCCTAACCCTACCGCTGCCCCTAACCCTACCGCTACACCTATCCCTAACCCTACCGCTGCCCCTATCCCTAACCCTACCGCTGCCCCTAACCCTACCGCTGCCCCTATCCCTAACCCTACCGCTGCCCCTATCCCTAACCCTACAGCTGCCCCTAACCCTAACACTACCGCTGCCCCTAACCCTAACACTACCGCTGCCCCTAACCCTAACACTACCGCTGCCCCTATCCCTAACGCTGCACCTAACCCTACCGCTGCCCCTATCCCTAACCCTACCGCTGCCCCTAACCCTACCGCTGCCCCTAACCCTACCGCTGCCCCTATCCCTAACTCTACCGCTGCCCCTATCCCTAACCCTACCGCTGCACCTAACCCTAACGCTGCACCTATCCCTACATCTGCCCCTATCCCTAACCATACCGCTGCCCCTAACCCTAACACTACCGCTGCACCTAACCCTAACACTACCGCTGCACCTAACCCTAACACTACCGCTGCACCTAACCCTAACACTACCGCTGCACCTAACCCTAACACTACCGCTGCACCTAACCCTAACACTACCGCTGCACCTAATCCTAACACTACCGCTGCACCTAATCCTAACACTACCGCTGCACCTAACCCTAACACTACCGCTGCCCCTAAACCTACTTCTGCACCTAACCCTATCCTTACCGCTGCACCTTACCCTACCGCTGCACCTAACCCTACCGCTGCACCTAACCATAACCCTACCGCTGCCCCTAACTATAACCCTACCGCTGCACCTAACCCTACCGCTGCACCTAACCCTGGGCCAGAAATGCTTCTGTTCAAGAAATCAAGAATGTGTTTAAGAAGAGAAAAAGACACTTTGGATTTCACTGCAAAAATAGGCAGAGACATATTTTATATATATTTTCTTCTTGTATTGCACTGACAGTGTCCGCAGCGCTGAACATAGAATATTTGCAGGGACAAGTCCCTGCCCCACAGAGCTTACAATCTAAGATTTCTAGGCCTGAGGCACAGGGAGATAATGTGATTTGCCCAAGGTCACAAGACGCTGACACCGATATTCAAACCCGGCTCCCCGCTTCATACGCAGTGTCACCATTTTCAGTGTGTATCTTTTCATCGCCACGCCTGTACTCTGCACTCGCTGCGCCTGCACTCGCCGCGCCCGAACTCGCCGCGCCCGAACTCGCCGCGCCTTTTCTTACTGAGCCACTCCTTCATAAAAAATACTTTTATTTAATGTTACAACCATAAGCTGCCTTTTTCTACGCTGCTCATTATGGATTAGGTTGTATTTTACGCCACAAGGAATGAAAAATGTAAATTTGAGAGAAAATATGCAGTTAATTCCTTCCTGTCAACAGTGGATATTAAAGATTATTCGCTGGCATATACACTTCTGTATACATAACAATAGCTGTACTGTTCTATTTTCCATCGGTATCAGAGAGGAGGTAAACCCAGATTAAAGACTTGGTGTTATCATTGATGCAATTGTTACAGGTATAATATGCTAATAACCACTTCAGCAATTTGCTGAATTCATGTCATGTTCTGGGGCAGGATCGGCACACGAACCACTGAAAGGCCACGTGGCCCATGCCACGGACGGTCACGTCTGTACTAGGACATCGCCGGGTTCAAAGAATTGGGATTTGTTTTTTCAATTTGTACCAAATGCACATTTTCTTATACAATCCCAGGGTCCATGTAACGGCTTATTTCGTTACACGCGCTGCGCTAGCAAAGCGCCGCCAGCTGTTATTGGTGTATAACTGGGACCCAACGACATCAATTCCGTTATATTTAAATATGTTCTTGCGCCACTATGCAAACCTTTTAGACAAAGATTAGAATTTAATTCAAAGTTAAAACCTGGGAAATAAGAAGATTTCTCAGCTGCAGTTCCATTCAAACACACAATGTCCCACATTCGCATCCTTAACACACTATATATGGTACAGTATGTATCATCTTTATTTGTATAGAACCTCCCTGTTCCCAGCGCGTCACGGCAGTAATACAAAATGTAACCCTGCTTCCTATGCTTGGCAAGCTGTTACTCTGTGCTGTGTTACCTGCTGACTCACAGGGCCTGAGCCTCTGCCACGGAGAGCCCGGGGTGCATACAATAAATATATATATAGGTTCGGTGCAGCGCCTCCACCTGCGACAGATCCCGCCAAAGGGGGAGTTAGTCTTCGCAGGACCTCTATACAAGAATTTCTCTCACACGACCATGTTATTAAACCAATCTTATTTACTGATAAGTCAACCTTACGATACATTGCATGCCATGACATTCCAATCCGCTGGTACACAACATTTAACACGCCACGGAGAGCGTCCACAATTATGCGCCTCGGCGGACGCCAACAATAACTTTCCCACAATCCCACCACCGGGTGTTCCCACCCCGTGTCCAAATTGTTAATCAGTTCTCTCGCTTCCAACGGCCGTGTGTATGTGTGCGAATGCGCAGCCTTAGGTGATTGAAAGGGTAGAGTTGGTGCACTTGATGAAATACCTGCCGAGCCCTCCGGTGCTCGGAACTGCTACGGTTTCTTCGAAAAGAGTCTCTTGGGATCCCACGTTACGATTCGGGCGCTTCTCCCAGACCGGATAGTCCCGAACACAGCAGTAGTTTTAGAGGGGGGGTAAATCCCTTACTAAGGGTGTCCCTAGCTCCGCTTGTCTCTACGGTGACTCAGGGCTAACTGGGCCGGGGCACCTTGACTGCGCCTGGGGGGGTTGCAACCTCCCAGCGCAGTGTCTGTCTCCTCGTCTCTCCACGATGCTCTAACTCCACGTGCGCGCAACCACTGCCTATATCTCTGGCAACTCCTCCGCCCATAGGCTAAAGGCGCTCACCTGACCCTCCCCGTGGGGGCTGCTGGGTCAAGGGACGGCTCCTTTCCCGCCAATATGTGTTCTCCTCCTTCGCGGGCTTCTGCAACTACACTGTGCAAGCGCAACCTCTCATTACTCAGGGTGAATCAAAGGTCACGGCTACAAAAATATTATGGGAATAAGTGCATCTTATACTATATTAGTGAAAGCACTGTATGCCTGCCTGGATGTCCGGTGTCCCTAGGGGAAATCTCATTGGTCCCTTGGGCCGCCCACCACCGCACACCTCTCATTGGCCTGAGGCAGAGTGACGGGCCAAAAAAAAAAAAACCACACACACTCCACCCTCCTCAACGCAAACACACACACACACTCCACCCTCCTCAACGCACACACACACACACACTCCACCCTCCTCAACGCACACACACACTCCACCCTCCTCAACACACATACACTCCACCCTCCTCAACACACACACACCACCCCCCCCCCCCCTCTGTCCGTCCGTCCCCCATCACGTGCGCCGCCATGCACCAGCTCCGGACGGAGGGGAAGCGCGGCCCTCCTACCCCAGCCGTTCCCTTACCTTCCCAGCGCTACCTCCCCCTCAGGTAAGTCACTGCGCGTCCCGCCTCAGCCTCAGGCCCACTGCGCATCCCGCCTCAGGCCCACACAGGGCGCTTCCTACCGCCGCTCAGCCGGACGGCACATCATCAGCCTCAGGCCCACTGCGCGTCCCGCCTCAGGCCCACACAGGGCGCTTCCTACCGCCACTCAGCCGGACGGCACATCATCAGCCTCAGGCCCACTGCGCGTCCCACCTCAGGCCCACACAGGGCGCTTCCTACCGCCGCTCAGCCAGACGGCACATCGGGGGACCAAGCGGGCGCCGGGGGGGGGGGGGAGCGCGAGTCACGGGGAACTGGGGGGGGGGGGGCGAGCCGCGACCCGCCAGTCACGGGGAACGGGGGGGGGGGGGAGGGGCGAGTCACGGGGAACGACCACACGCCGAACTAGGAGGGGGGGGGCATGCACATACATAAATTATGACAATACATATGCCCACTGCTCTCCATCCCCGCCCCACTCCCCTTTCCCCCCCCGCTCCCCTTTCCCCCCCCCCGCTCCCCTTCTCCCCCCCCCCCCCGCTCCCCTTCTCCCCCCCCCCGCCCCTATGCACCGACATCACTGACCCACCGCCTCACACCCTAGCAGGACCCCCACTCACAGACAGCACTCACAACCCACGCGCCACCTGCCGCCTCACACCCTAGCAGGACACACGCCTCACATTTTTACATCTGTTATGTCACCAAAATAGACATTGTATTGTGGTGTGTTTACAATAAACCATTTTTAAACAACATCGTATTACATTTTATTCCATCTTTCTTTTCAACATTATTATCCAACCTTTACAACAAATAGTCATCTATTGTTCCACGATTTATAAATAATACTACCTATTATGCATTTACATCCCGGGCAACGCCGGGTCTCTCAGCTAGTCATACATAAAAGTAACATAAGGAAAATGAGTCACTGCATGAAGAGCTTACAATCTAAATACATATTGGGAAGATTGTAGAAAATTAGCAACCATGCTGCTTTATTCATAAAATAATTATATCCATTACGATTTTTTTAAAACACTGTTTTGTATTTTCAATTAGTGCAATATAAAGCTCCCAGAACAGTTCCAGGGATTAAGTCAAATGGTTGCTAGTCATACCATGAACCCCACAAAATCCCCCCCAAATAATCAACAATGTCTCCATCTAAAGGAATTTTTTAAAATGTATATTTGGGTAAAAAAAAGGGCTGCATCCGGATATAATAAAGGCTGCATCCGGGTATAATAAAGGCTGCATCCGGGTATAATAAAGGCTGCATCCGGTTATAATAAAGGCTGCACCCGGGTATAATAAAGGCTGCACCCGGGTATAATAAAGGCTGCACCCGGGTATAATAAAGGCTGCATCCGGGGTTATAATAAAGGCTGCACCCGGGTATAATAAAGGCTGCATCCGGGTATAATAAAGGCTGAACCCGGGTATAATAAAGGCTGCACCCGGGGTTTTAATAAAGGCTGCATCCGGGGTTATAGTAAAGGCTGCACCGGTAATAATAAAGGCTGCACCCGGGGTTATAATAAAGGCTGCATCCGGGTATAATAAAGGCTGCACCCGGGTATAATAAAGGCTGCACCCGGGTATAATAAAGGCTGCACCCGGGGTTATAATAAAGGCTGCATCCGGGTATAATAAAGGCTGCACCCGGGTATAATAAAGGCTGCACCCGGGTATAATAAAGGCTGCACCCGGGTATAATAAAGGCTGCACCCGGGGTTATAATAAAGGCTGCACCCGGGTGTAACAGGGGACTTATCCCTGTTCAGTAATGTGTCTTTAATCCAGCAGTGTGGTGGTTAACCTCTTGTAGTTAATTACTAGACACCACCTGCCTGAATTAGATGGCTTGGAAAGCCTGTCTTTTGAAACAGGAAGTTAGAACTCTTTAGCTGACACCTGAGCTGAACTTGGAGACACACTTGTTTTGAGCTCTGCCAAAAGTTAGCAGAGCTGCTTTCAAGACACAAGGCCCAAATAAGACTTCTAAACCTGGATGCTGATTTTCTGTGCACGCTCCGTGCGGTTCCAGGAGAGCAGAGAAGCTTACTCTACAGCTGATAAACAGATAAGACTTTCATTATTAAGAGACTGCTTATATCTGCTTATTTTCATGCTATGTTTGGGGCTGGGGAGAAATGCTTGACTAGGGAGATGTGAATTGGTTGCATAGTGTTTTCACTAGAATTACTCCCAAGTGAATGGAAGCTTTGTTCCCCCCCCCCCCCCCCCGTGTTTGGATAATTTTCCTGATAAAAAGGAACAGGCACAATAAAGCCTATTATAATTTCACATTATAAAGCCTCCTAATTGTGTACCTCTGTGAACGTCCGTCCACATATGGTGTTAGAAGTGGGATAAGAGGTGTCCTTGTAGTTAAAAAGGACCGGAGAGTTTTATGTGAAATTTTTTGTTATGCTTTTTTGCCTACAAACAGTCTAAACAACTTGAAAAAAAAACCCTCGTGCAGCAGAGATCAGATTTAAAGGGACACACACCACTGAAACTTATACTGCACTGAAACCTACAAAACCACAGATGGACTCTTTTCCCCAATCCCAAGAGACTGCTGAAGCAGGTAAACCTTTAATTACCTATCACAAAGTGTAATACGGTCATTGAAATAGGGATTTTGCCTTCTAGCCATAGTCAGGGTTCAAGAAGTGAGTCAGCCCTTAAAAATGGATAGGTTTTTCTTGTTTTCAAAAGTTTCGCTGAAGCAGTGAAAACAGATGGTGACCCACGAGTGGTACTGATTTTGCAAATAAAGGTTGCCACACCGCATAGGGCTACCAGCTGAGAATGGAGTATATGCAGAAAAGTGTGAAAATTGATACAAAGACTGTGCTGAAGCATGGGTATTTTTAGCAAACAAATGCTGAGTGTAAAATTGCCCTATAAAGAAAAAGTTTTTTCAAAGCCAATTGCTGAGTGTTGAGTCCACTGCAAAGAATTTTTTTTTTTCTGCAAGTAAAAAAGTATGCCTATTATCTTGGGAGCAAAACAGACACCCAAAGTGTGAAGTGTGAATGCCATAATACCCAAAGATGAGACTGAAAATTACTGAACTCAGGCAGAAAACCAAATTCTGTTGCTGAAGAGGAGGGATTTCACCTAGCAAATAAATGGTGTATAGCAAATAGACTTTTTTACCTAGCAACTGCACAATCTTGTATACCTGATAAGAGAGAATGCATGCACAGTATTGCTGATATTGAAAAAAAAAAAAAAAATTACCCAAGAAAGAAAAATCTACAGAGATGCCTGTGAGAGCCACGACCTCTACAAGCAAAATATGCCCATCTGTAGGACTATCACAATTGGGGGTTCTAGCAAATACAGTGGCAACAGCTGCAATAGCGCCTCCTGAGGTCAGGAAGAAAATTACACCTGATAGCCTAAAAATGGAGGAGAAGATGCAGCGTTCCTGTAATGAACCCTACCCCACTGAAGAGTGGCCCTTCCAGTCCAATAAAGAGGAAGACATCTCTTACGGGGAACCCGAACCGAGTCACACCCACAAAACACCCCAAGAATGGTGGGGGTGCCTGAACTCGGCACGAACAGAAAAGACCGCTCCCTTTGATGACGAATATGATCAGCAGGAGACAGAGCGGGAGCAGCAGATCACCCAATATTTCTGTCAGCTAAAGCAACTGCAAGAAAAGCCTGGCGTATATAATGAAGCTGCTAAAGTATCAAATAAAGAAGGAGACCCCAGTATTCCGGATGGGACGGAGTCATCCAAAACAAAGAAGCGGAAAAAGAAAAGCGGTTCTTCACTTACCGTGGAAGTAACAGACAGGTCCGCAGATCCTGTGGAGAAAAAGGGGGACCGAGATGCCGTGCAGGCTAGAGAAAATGGAGAATTCGTCCCGCGTATAACTGAATATCCAGAGGGCCCAAGGCAGACGTCGTGTACCCCAAAGAAGTGTCTGTCCGGTGCCAACAGTGAGGAACCCTCAACCAGTCATCCCAGGGAAGCGGAGCCGGAACCAGTGAGTGACGATCCCTTGACCAGCCCTGAAGACGCCCTGAAAATTGCCAGGCGTGACTGTGATTTACTCCGTGAACAATTGAATCAAAAGAAAGATGGTTACGCGGAGCTACTGAAAAATAACGTGAGGCTACAAAAAGATGTGCTCACAATTTACTCTTTAGCCAGGACAGAATTGGACGATCCCAAGACTGAGCTAGATACTGCAAAGGCTACTATTTCCGCCATGGATGAAAAGCAGAGCCAATCTGATAAAATGGTGGCTACGCTAAAGCGGAACTATGAGGAGGCACTGAAGCAGATGACAGTCTTCCAGCAAGAGGTTCACACTCTTCGCATAGAGCTGAATGCCTCACAACAGGAGATCAACAGTGTCCGGATAGAAGTGGACGTATCTCAGAAAGAGGTTCAGACACTCCGCAGAGCACTTGATGCCTCACATCATGAGACCAACAGCTGCCGCACAGACCTGGAAGTTTCCAGAAAGGAACTACACCGTCTCACTGAGGAGCTGGACATTTCAAGGAAAACTATCCTACATCTTAACTTAGATCTCAAAGTCTCTCAGAAGGAGCTTCAGAACTTAAACCTGAAGATGGAAGTCTCACGCCAGGAGACAGCCCGCCTCCAAGCAGATGTGCAAAAATGGAAGGTGGACTGCAAGGAAGCCCTGAATAGTACAGAGACTGAAAAAAGAGAAAATTTAAGATTAAAAAAAGAAAATTCTGAGTTGACAGAATACGTCAAGGGAAAGAATGAAGAGCTGCAGGCTCTTAAAGAAATAAATAAACTTTTGAAAGAGAAAATGTTTGAAGCAGAGCAACGACTGCAGAACCAACTGCAAGGTCTGCGTACACGCCTCCAGTATGCTGAGGAGAAGCAGCAAACGCTGCAGGAAGAAAAGCTGCAGGCTGCTAAAGAGGTACAAGCGCTGCAGGAACGTCTGAATACCCAGTACGTCCCCACAGAGCAGTATGAGGAGCTAAAGGCCACGCTGCATGTCTTCAGAGCATCGTTGGAAGCGGAGCTTCGATACCAGGTGACTCTGTATGAGAGGCAGCGAGAGAAGGCTCAGAAACTGGAGCAAGAGCTGGAGAGACAGAGAGACTGTTCCATTCCCTTGAGTCAGTACACCAAGGAGAAAACAGACGCAGCGGCAACCTTGACGACAAAAATTACAGAGCTCCAGAATATGAAGGCGACTCTGA
The DNA here is from genome assembly GCF_040206685.1 of Ascaphus truei. NCBI lineage: Eukaryota > Metazoa > Chordata > Amphibia > Anura > Ascaphidae > Ascaphus > Ascaphus truei. The sequence goes on from NC_134491.1 coordinate 41,524,526, forward strand.
TACAGATTCCTCCAATACGGAAAAAGGTATTGGCACTGCCCAAGCACCAGTATCCCACAGTAACTAATGCCCGTGAGGACAAGGGTACAGTGAGAGTTGGGGACTCCACGCAACTTCAAAACAAAAATACGAAGTTTGAGCCACCAAAGAAAGCACTAGCCAAACCTACAGCTGCCCAACAGGCAACAAACAGAGGTAGGAGTGCAGAATCCTTAGCTGAAGAAGCTGAACTGGTGACTCCGTGGTGTGGAGAAGCTGCAGAAAGACAGCTTCAAGAGCACAAAACTCCAAGGGCTAGTCCTAACTGCTCTACAACTGTTGCCATACACTTTGTCTACAAAAAGAGGAGTGCCCGACGCAACAGATATCTCAAGACCGCGCAAGCAATAAGAAGACTTTACGTGGAAAAAGTCCTCCTCGAGCGACTGAGGAGTGCTGATCTCAAGCACCTTCGGGAGGAGACAAAAATAAACTGGAGAAAGGGCTCCAATCCCAGCGGGACAGAAGGTTCTCTTCCTCCATCCACTCTCATTCAAGTCACAAAGATCTCGAATGAGAGTGGAAGGATGGGCTTTGGCCGTCGTAAGGCCGAGCTTCCCACAAACAGGGGAGGTATGTAAAAGGGGACTTATCCCTGTTCAGTAATGTGTCTTTAATCCAGCAGTGTGGTGGTTAACCTCTTGTAGTTAATTACTAGACACCACCTGCCTGAATTAGATGGCTTGGAAAGCCTGTCTTTTGAAACAGGAAGTGAGAACTCTTTAGCTGACACCTGAGCTGAACTTGGAGACACACTTGTTTTGAGCTCTGCCAAAAGTTAGCAGAGCTGCTTTCAAGACACAAGGCCCAAATAAGACTTCTAAACCTGGATGCTGATTTTCTGTGCACGCTCCGTGCGGTTCCAGGAGAGCAGAGAAGCTTACTCTACAGCTGATAAACAGATAAGACTTTCATTATTAAGAGACTGCTTATATCTGCTTATTTTCATGCTATGTTTGGGGCTGGGGAGAAATGCTTGACTAGGGAGATGTGAATTGGTTGCATAGTGTTTTCACTAGAATTACTCCCAAGTGAATGGAAGCTTTGTTCCCCCCCCCCCCCCTGTGTTTGGATAATTTTCCTGATAAAAAGGAACAGGCACAATAAAGCCTATTATAATTTCACATTATAAAGCCTCCTAATTGTGTACCTCTGTGAACGTCCGTCCACACCGGGTATAATAAAGGCTGCACCCGGGTATAATAAAGGCTGCATCCAGATATAATAAAGGCTGCATCCGGGTATAATAAAGGCTGCATCCGGGTATAATAAAGGCTGCATCCGGGTATAATAAAGGCTGCATCCGGGTATAATAAAGGCTGCATCCGGGTATAATAAAGGCTGCATCCGGGTATAATAAAGGCTGCATCCGGGTATAATAAAGGCTGCATCCGGGTATAATAAAGGCTGCATCCGAGTATAATAAAGGCTGCATTCGGGTATAATATAGGCTGCATTCGGGTATAATATAGGCTGCATCCGGGTATAATATAGGCTGCATCCGGGTATAATATAGGCTGCACCCGGGTATAATAAAGGCTGCACCCGGGGTTATAATAAAGGCTGCACCCGGGGTTATAATAAAGGCTGCACCCGGGGTTATAATAAAGGCTGCACCCGGGGTTATAATAAAGGCTGCATCCGGGTATAATAAAGGCTGCATCCGGGGGTATAATAAAGGCTGCATCCGGGGGTATAATAAAGGCTGCATCCGGGGGTATAATAAAGGCTGCATCCGGGGGTATAATAAAGGCTGCATCCGGGGGTATAATAAAGGCTGCACCCGGGTATAATAAAAGGCTGCATCCGGGTATAATAAAAAGCTGCATCCGGGTATAAAAGGCTGCATCCGGGTATAATAAAGGCTGCATCAGGGTATAAAAGGCTGCACCCGGGGTTATAATAAAGGCTGCACCCGGGGTTATAATAAAGGCTGCATCCGGGTATAATAAAGGCTGCATCCGGGTATAATAAAGGCTGCACCCGGGTATAATAAAGGCTGCATCAGGGTATAAAAGGCTGCATCCGGGTATAAAAGGCTGCATCCGGGTATAATAAAGGCTGCATCAGGGTATAAAAGGCTGCACCCGGGGTTATAATAAAGGCTGCATCCGGGTATAAAAGGCTGCATCCGGGTATAATAAAGGCTGCATCCGGGTATAAAAGGCATTCAATGCAACGTAATAAAAAAAAAATCGGGCATTTTCACCCTATTTATTAGAATTATCTTTGCATAAAAATCGCACTGTTTAATATCTCATTGCTTGCGGTTTTCCCCAGAATTGCTGCGACCTCAGACCCTTTAGAGTGACCTTTGCCTTTCGTTGATATTTAGGGTGTTGTGTGTCCATCCCAGCAGTTTGGAATTTATGAGCTTCTAACTCCCCTGTTAAGCGTCTGATCTGTGAAATGTGGAGAGAATTTGATCCTTCACTGAAGTATCAAAAAAGACAAATATCAATAAAATATGGTAACACCAGGAAACAAAGTAACTTGCCCAAGGTCACTGGAAACTTGCCCAAGGTCACTGGAAACTTGCCCAAGGTCACTGGGAACGGGCCCAAGGTCACTGGGAACGGGCCCAAGGTCACTGGGAAGGGGCCCATGTCGGCATCTCTCACTTTACAATCTGCTCCTTTATTGAGATGTTCACGTTTGACACTACCTGTATTTTGGAACATTAGCTCACATAAAAGTACATTGCTAAAAAATGGAAACTACTTTAACATTTGTATCTCCTAAAGATGTTATCATTCTGCACTTACCGAACATAAACAGCGCTGACAGTCATTAGGTGTTACTCATTCCTTGCTTTATTTGACATGACTCCCAGATTCCTGCGTGTTCCCCGCTCCCCCGGCCATCCACCCACATCCCGATACACACTGACATCAGTTTGGATGTAAAATGGCCCCGGCATTTATTAACAGCACACAAACTTGCCAGCTAATATTTACATAACTTAAACCATACAGTTCAAAACAACCGTATGCCGACCACTAGGCACATATCACCTTAACGTCCAAAGGTTTGCGCAAGCCCTGCCGCAAGGTTATCGCCATTAGTACTACCTTACCATGTCCCAACTGGGGACCGAACCAGGCAAAACATGCACCGACTTCCGTATGCAAGCAACACCCCACAGCAGGGCTCTGTCACTGGTTATGGGCCCCCCTCCTTATAATCCATGACCCGGCTCCTTTGTTGCATACTGGTGTTTTTATGTAAATAATTGTATCCCTACGTGATTCCCAGGCCGCACAGAAATTAGTCTTTTACAATGTTTTTTTACTTTTTATGGTTTGTTTTTTTTAGCTGCGCTCAAGATACTCCAGGCTGGTGGACAGCGAGATTGGTATATGGGCTACTCGGCGTCTCAGCACAAATGACAATATTACTAACAGCATGCCACCTCGGTCCCACGCAGCACAGATCATTGGAGATGCATACAGTTAGATTTCCACCAACTGAATTTTCCTGGCAGGGGGAGTTTTTATTTTCAGGCCGCAGAGAATGGACTTGTGTCAGACGGTTATACTCAGTCACATTCACACACCGGTTTCCTTGAATGATCAGTGTTGCTTGAACAGGAATGAGCAACAAAATCCCTCGAGCCTCAGCTGCTGTCCGTCATAAATTGGGCCAATACCTAACAAAATCCACCATGGCTTTGTTGTGTCCTCATTAGGGAACATGTGCAGAGGTCCCCGACATCTATTGGGGACAATAAACCTTAGCTTTTATTCAGCCCATAGCTTCAAACAATACAGCTTTAAGGCAGCTCACAGAATAAACAAACAGCCTTTCCCCCTGACTCACTCTCCCGGTCCCAATTTGCATGGCCTGGAGGATAGGCCTCTTACCCACCTCTGACCCAAAGTCCCAAGCGGTACCTGTTATCGGGTGCTCTTTCCTTCAGCCCAGATCTGGGTTGGTGCCCGTGGGGTGCACCCCCTGGCGGGTTCCAGGGACCGCTGTGACCTGGAATAGAGGGGCTGGTTACCTGGGATCCCTCTCTGATGAGCAGACACCTCCCCTGTGCCAGAGAGACCCCCTGCAGTGTAAGCAGGAGGCTACCTGTCTGATGAGCCAGGTGGAGACTGACTAATTGTCTGTAGCTGCAATTAACCAGCTCCCTGCTGGACTCAGCCAGGTACAGGCTTCCTATTGAAGCCCTTTCAGACGGGGTAAAGGCCCTGTCACAGGTACATTATACAGTACTCTGTTTTTACCTGGCATTTACAGAATATAGGAACTATGAGTTAGTACCTGAGCTAGAAGTATAAATCATCTGTCCATCCAAAAAGTTGTGTGTTTTTACAAGACATAAGATTGACAAATAATGCGTTGCAGAACCTGCAGCGAAGGTGAGAAATCACTGGAATAGAAATAGGTGGGAGGCGTCACTCCATATGTGAGACTCACGCAGTGGATCTTGGCAAAGAAATAATCTCAGCAACAAGAGTTGTCAACAAAGTGACAGCATTTTACTTCAAAAGAGGATGCAGATTGTACGGCGGTTCCGGCCTCTGGACCCTTCGTCAGGTTGGCGAGTACAGAAATTGCTGTAAGCAACGTACAATGGTCGGGATTCACTAAACGCCGATATGGGTTATCGTATCGCACTGCAAAGTGATGCCGTGCTAACCCTGTATCGGTGCGAATGAATCCCCCCCAAAGTGTGTTACCCAAGTGACTAATATATTTTAAATCGCTCTTTTTTTTTTTAACCAATTATCACAGATTTTACCTTTAAATCTCCATCGGGCTTGTTTCCTGTTGATCTGGAGACAGGTGCTCAATCAAATAATATTATTATCGTTTATTTGTAAAGCGCCTTCACATTCCGCAGCGCGGTACAAAGGGGGGTACGGAGATTTGGTAATTACATACACAGAATGACATACAAATATGAACAGACATGCACACACCTATACAGAGAGGTGATGAAATAAAAGTGCATATTATTAAAATCCGCGTGTGTCTGCTCGAGCTATTTGAAATGTTTAAACCGGTTCGATAATTTAGTGTTGCGGAGTCAGAATATACTGTGCAGCAATCCATGGGTAATCCCTTACCAGATAAGTACAATCCACGCCTCATTTACCTGTAATTTACCACTAATACCCCCATGGCAATTAACAAAGGGATGACCATCTTATAAACACCCGAGCAAGGCCCTGATTCAATATCCTGTGAAGAAATCTTCCCAGTGCGGCAGAAGATAACAGCCACATTCTAATAAATGGGACTACAATCTTCCCTAGTATGGGGAAGACATCCATATAGTTTATTGAATGAGAGCCTTAAATTAGTATTATTTCAAACAATTAAAAGACAGCCAAGAAAAGAGTTTGAAAATGGACAAAGGAAGCAGTCACTGGAGTATTCTGCTGCTTCTTTTTGTTGTGGGGACTCTGAGATCCTTCAGAATTCACACAGGAGCAGTGCTTGGATCTCACTGATGTAAAGTGATTTTTATTAGTTCAGGGATGTTTTTAAAACCAAAATACATCAACGTACAGAAACACACTCCTGTACACGGCCTAATTATCTCCTGTCTCTTTGGAATGGACTGGCTGCTGTGTTCCCTGGACACTGTGTTTACACCTGAAGCAGATTAGCAGGGACCACCAGTTGCTTGAAACCATAATCTTCCAGATTCTGTTTCTAGCCCAGTTGTTAAAGCTACTGCAGGTGTTCTAATTAATTAGCTTTAGCTGGGGCACGCAGGTTATTCCATTGTATTTCTATACAAGAGCCCTTTTACTGCTCCCATTTTATGTTCAAAATTAAAATGTGTCTATGACGCTGCAGCTTTGAAAATCCGGTGTCTATGAAGTTCCCCAAAATATACAATCATAACGGTCATGTTTGTGTTAACCATTTGCTGTCAGGAAGGCATTGCACCCGTAAAAACGAGTTTGTGCAGAAATCTCCTTTCAAACACCTATTTTTTTTTTCCAAGGTTTTCTCAAATCCAGCCCTTGTATCGCCATTCGGACACACAACAAACTGTGACAAAGGGCTCGGCTGTTTCTGTCCTGACTGTATTGATTTCATCTCCTTCATTTTACTTCCGTTTTCACTTCAAACAGAATAATATAGCTAAGTTTCCCACAAATTTTTTTGCAGGTATTTCTCTTTGTTAAGTTATATTCCGAGGGGAAACTGTTGCCACATCTCTGGTTTTCAGTTCTTATGGAAAATGCTGGTGAGCAGTTATACTCAGAAGGTGCTATGCTCGGCCCTTTAACTCATCATCCCGTCCTGAGCACACTGACTGACCAAGTCTTTATGTGGCATCCCTGGCTAGTCACAGAGAATGGCAACCTGTTTGTACAGTGGCAATCCGCTCAGCTAGCAATTATATTTTTCGAGTTTTTGATTTTTACTAACCTGAATGGGGGGTTTCTCCGGGTCTGATTTGTGGTCTTCTTCTGGGGAGTGGGAATATCCGGGCTCCTGAGCAACAAGGTGTTTTACCACCAGAAGACCGCAGAGTTAGTCTGGCCTCCGGCGCCCAATAGAGAAGTGTAACATACTCATGAGATGATGTCGCAACTTTTTATTGGTAACCCTGGCAACCATCTTTTGTTATTTTCTCAATGAACAACAAAAAATGTAAACGTTTTTCATTTGGCAGGATCCCCAGAAGTCAGGGGACCAAGGGTCAGGTGGAACCTCGGGTTCAGGGGACCAAGGGTCAGGGGACTAAGGATCAGGTGGAACCTCAGGTTCAGGGGACCAAGGGTCAGGTGGAATCTTGGGTTCAGGGAACCAAGGGTCAGGTGGAACCTCGGGTTCAGAGGACCAAGGGTCAGGTGGAACCTCGTGTTCAGGGGACCAAGGGTCAGGTGGAACCTCGTGTTCAGGGGACCAAGGTTCGGGTGAAACCTCGGGTTCAGAGGACCAAGGATTGGGTGGATCATCGTGTTCAGGGGACCAAGGATCGGGTGGAACCTTGGGTTCCGGGGATCAAGGATCGGGTGGAATCTCGGGTTCAGGGGACCAAGGGTCCCTCTTCCCCCTAAACTCCCTCAATTCAAGTCGAAACCAAACCACGACTCAGATCGATATCTTACATCTGATTAGGTAGAAGGAGGAGACTATTGAGAGAGTATGTAATGTTAGAGATGAAGTGCAACCGAGTGACTAATATACTGGACTGGGAGAGACTGAGACTAGAAGAGAGTAAGACATGTCAGATGGCGGTACAGCTGTAACTTTTGGTTCGGGCCCTCTCTCTTTGCGGGTCCCATACGGCATCCTCTCCCGTGCCGCGGAGTCCCAGCAAGCAGACTTAATGCCTATCGGATTAACATTGCGGGGGTCTCTGCGTTTGAATGGGGCTCGCGCTGTGTGAATCCTACCGGGCTGCACCTGCCTGTAAGAGACACGCACCAAGAGTGAGACTGAATCAGTCGCGGTCCCTGCGCGCCTCTAACAGGCGATCGCAGGGTTTTTATTTTATTTAAATAACATTATTGTAGCAGGGGGTCTCTGGAGCTGAATCGCATTAATTTCAGGTCCGGAGAGCCCTGCTTCCCGAGTTACAGGCCCCAGTATGGGGTGCCGGTATCCCCCCCATATTTAATTCTCCCACATCATAGCGCACATGACCGGGAGATTTAAACAAAGCAGGAGTTTGATGAGGCCGGGTCCTGCTCGGTGTACTTTTGGCCGCGAGATTTTGATTCTCCCTAACATCAAGGACTCTCCTTTCTACCTGAACTTTTGCCGGATCGAGTCCCCAGCGGACCTGCTCTAAACATCTCTTACAAGAAGATTGCCAGGACTGAGGTTCTACACTGATGGGATCGCTGGCTGGGGATATTTCACACACTGCTTTTAAAACCCCTTCCCTTGTGATTGCACATGTTTCCCGCCCCCTTCATTTTATTAAAGGGTTGTGCTTTTCTTTTAGGTTCATCCCATTGGAAGCAGGGTGACCCCTTTCACCTGCTGGGATTTCATCCAGGAAGAACAGGCTACATGTGACTTTACGGGACTGGTTTTGTGGTGTTTATTTTAAATCTGTTTATGATAGATAGATATATATTTTTTTTAATAGAACATATTTACCAGGCCAAAGTCCAGCAAAAAAAGACAGCACACTGTGTGGTATAATCCAAATGTCTTGTATTAGAACAAAAAATACACCGCAGCCAACGTTTCGGTCCCACAGAGAGGCCTTCCTCAGGCACGGCCTGCACGGCCCGAGGAAGGTCTCTCTGTGGGACCGAAACGTTGGCCCCGGTGTATTTTTTGTTCTAATACAAGACATTTGGATTTGCTTGACCTGAAGAAGAGAGGAGAACTCTCGAAAGCTTGTCCTATGACATAAATTGTTAGTCCAATAAAAAAGGTATCACCTAATACTGAAGAACTCATTTATTCTGCTATATATATATATATATATATATATATATATATATATATATATATATATATAATCAAAAAATGAATAGATGATACCGTTCTGTGGCTAACGAAATGCTTTTATTTGTGTGAGCTTTCGAGATACACTGATCTCTTCTTCCGGCGATGTTACAATGAATGTTTTTTCAGTAAATCCTTTAGCTTCATTTGAGTGCGGTACAATGTGGTATCTTCCATACAAATACATATATACATGTAGAGGTATCAGTACCGTGTTAGCCGAGCTTCAATAATCAAAAAATAAATAGATGATACCTTTCTGTGGCTAACGAAATGCTTTTATTTGTGCGAGCTTTCGAGATACACTGATCTCTTCTTCCGGCGATGCTTAAATGAATGAAGCAAGCAAAGGGTATACTTAACAACAGTGTCTATTGGAATGTTATCTGTGCTGGTCCTTCCCCCGGTGTGGATGAGATTTATGGCTAGAGGTGTTAAATGGTTCCTGAAAGTAAGTGATGTAAGAGTGTGTGTGTATCTGTGTGAATATAAATGAATGGAGAGCCCACAGTGTATACAGTGCTTTACAAAAGGGGTGTATGGAGTGGGAGTTAATATAAATGGTGTGGGTAGGTGTGGAAATGTGAGAGATAGTAGCATAATTAAAAGTGTGTGTGTGTGGATACTATGTGGTCCTTATTGGTGTATAGGGATGGAAAAACAAGGAGTATTGGTATGTGTAAGAGACAGCTGTATGTGCATACATATAGCACAGTATGTACAGACATGGTCTTAAGCGCTCATGGGGAGACAGTTCACTTGTGTCAGTAATGACTGATAAAATTTCGATCTCTGTTTAGGCCACCGTTAAGTGTCCCGAACAGTTGCATAAATTTGTATTCATGCAACCGTCTCTCTTTCGGTGTTTTAAGATTACCTTTGAGTATGGCAACCCTCAGATCGTTCATCTTATGGCCAGAGTCAGAGAAATGTTCGCCGACAGGACTGTCTCTTGTTCCGCGTGTGATGCTGTGGCGATGCAGGTTCATTCTCTTGTTTAGTCCCTGCCCCGTCACACCTATGTAGTAGCAGCCTCCTTTTTGCTTCAAAAACCATTTTTAACATGGTTCCCTATAGGCTTAATCCCTTGCTGCAGTGGAAGTGCTGTGTGCTGGGTGATAATGGGGAAAGGCGGGGTTGCAGACCTGTCTAAGACATGCAGATGAGCATACAGTTGTATTTACATTTGCATATTTGCTTTGCTGTGGAGGGTTTTTGTCACGTTTTTTACTCACCATAACTTAACTCAGTATGGTAAACCCCATCCTTTAGCTTCTCTGCACACCCAGTTAACCAACCCCACACTGATGAGACCCATTAAGGTCTGTGGGTGGGTTTTCTGGGTATGCACCTTAACCCTGGCTGTGCTCAAAGCTGTGACCATGCAGCAAGCTTAAGCCTATAGGGAACCATGTTAAAAATGGTTTTTGAAGCAAAAAGTGGCACTGTGTGCTCATTTGCATGTCATTTCCCAGAATCCTTTGCTGCAGTGCAAGTGCTGTGTGCTGGGTGATAATGGTGAAAGGCGGGGTTGCAGACCTGCCTAAGACATGCAGATGAGCATACAGTTGTATTTACATTTGCATATTTGCTTTGCTGTGGAGGGTTTTTGTCACTTTTTTTACTCACCATCACTTACCTCAATATATATATATATATATATATATATATATATATATATATATATATATATATATATATATATATATATATATATATATATATATATATATATATATATATATATATATAATATATTACTAGGCACTTATGTGCCCATACATTGAATACTTCACTTATTATATTTTCACAAACTGATTGGTAAAATTGTTATACTTTGTTTGTCACTACTATATAATGCACCATAATATTTATTCTATTTCAAAATCATTTCGGATCTGTTATTTTTGTAAATAATAATTATTCCATTCTAATTGTGTTATGTCCCAATAATGCTATAAAATGTAAATTTATGAAAAAGGTATAGGAACCGCGTACCATCTGAAAGAATTTTTTTTTATAACCTTGTTAAATTGTTAGACATTATAAAAAAGTGTAGTCCCATGTGTGAGCAGAGTGAGTGCACTGTATAAAGCGTTAGGTACTGAATAAAGGGTTAAATCAAAAGTGGGTGGTTGATCCTCTTAAAAAAAAAAACATACAAGTTGTGAGTATTTTTAAACCATTTTTGAGAATCTGAGAATTTACAGGGGGTTGTGATTGACCAGGATTTGGCGGGGTGGGGGGGGGGTCTGGGGGAGGGGATTGTCCTTCCTTGTTTGAGTATCAGGGAAATAATGAACTCCCTCCCCAACAAGTTTACCACTTCCCTTAATAGTTTTTTTAGACAAATAGTACAAATTAGTAATATTGGATCGTATTTAACATTCTCAGGACAACTGCACCCAGACTCACATCAGAGGTTATATTTCTGATTATATCTGAGTCAGCTTATTAATCATGTTTTTTTACATTTATTTTATTTAACATTTGCAGATCTGTTAGCCAGAGAAATAACCGGCGCTTAATACATCTTATTGCAATACGTATTCATAGTATGCCAGTGATTCCATATTAAATGTGTGTCTGTTATAAAAGCACCATGAGTTCATTTTGTACATATCAGTCCTGACAAAGCATGCAACGCTTTTATTATCCCCAATATTAATATTTGGCTTCTGTGAGCCTGGGAGAGACGATCTGACATTTTATGGATACATTTGATGAAAACTGACTAGGATCAAAATAACCGGTGCAATATCAGGTTTAGCAGATTCAAGACGTTTAAAGACTGCAGTGTGTTTTAAACATTAGTTTTACATTTTAATGGCAGTGTACTGGTTTGGTTTATCTACAGCTATCAAAATGAATTGCTGTGCTTAACAACTTATTAATTTTTCATACAAACCTAATATAAAAGAATATTTGGAGACGAGGTACATTGGGGATTCTGACGTTCCTCTTTATAACACCCTGGCCCAGTACTTGGAAATTGTTCGGGTCACTTTATTTATTTAATTTCTTATTGAAATTATCTGCTGTATTTTTAAAGTTTTGTTATTTTTGTATTATAATTATTAGAATCAGATATCTCATTTTTAGGGGTGACCTTTATTAGCTGGTATACCAAAAATAAGGCTTAGCTACAGGTAACTTTCATAGGGACAGAAGAACTCAAGGGAGGACTCATTTCTCATCCCATTAAATTGGGAAAACATATGAGCACCCAAAAAAAAAAATCCACACCATAATCTTGTAAAATAGTGTATGTATTCATAGAATTCATTTAAAAATATATTTTTGCAAAAAGTGTTATGGCTCAAGTAATCAACCCAAAAAAATCTGGTCATGTACCCCCCCCCCCCCCCCAAGAAAACCACACTTAAAATGAAAAGTTATACCTAAATAATACTAATAATCACAGACAGGTTATCATCTCATAAAAACCCACTTTCAAGGCCAGCAATCCCTAAAGACACATATGTCCTCTGGGATCTACTGTAGTATATTGAATAAAGTGCAAATTGAATCTATTAAAAGGTTCATACTGAAAGTTTCTAGGACTTTCGATAGATGTTTAATTTAAGCAGGATTATTCATGTATAAAGTCCTGCCATGCTACAGTACCTGCCATGCTACAGTACCTGCCGCTGGCTTTATTACAATAATAGGGGGGCAACTGAACGGTAAATAAAGGGTTATCGTGATTGTAAAACCCTTAATCAATGACATGCCGTGACGCTGACTTCCCAGTGATAGACAAGAGTTTGACTACATTCCAATGAATGGTACTCAAATCTTCTCTAACGCAGGGAAGACTCCGCTTCACAACACGTTGAATAAGGGTCTAACATAGATTATACCAGGGGTGGCCAACTCCAGTCCTCAAGCACCACCAATAGGTCAGGTTTTCAGAATATCCTTGTTTCTGCACAGGTGGCTCAATCAGTGGCTCAGTCTTCGACTGTAATCACCTGTGCTGAAGCAGGAATATCCTGAAAACCTGACCTGTTGGGGGCTTTTGCGGACTAGAGTTGGCTACCCTTGGATTATATTATTAAGGTAAATGACTTGTTCAATGGCATCTTGGCTTTTAAGGAGGTGAAGAACACTATATAATACTGAAACTCGTTCAACTGATAGGGTGCTAGCCCAGGATTTGGCTTCCACTGAAGCTGCACAAAGCAATAGGACAGGGGAGAGAAACGTTCTTCGGTGGGGTGCACACCCACTGAATCCGCTACTAGGTAAATGATGCCAGTCAGAGGTTAATAGGACCTCAGAGTATCCAAAGAGAGAGAACTGGATGTCAGAGAGTACACTCAAAATGTGAAAGAAATAGCAAGTATGGAGCACTAGATCAAATGGATATGGGATAGATACGCATTATATATAAAGTATCTATGTACATACAGAGCTGCAGCATGCGGCTCCAGAAAAGAATTGTATCCCTAAACTGATCCCTGTTGGAATCCACGCCAAACGAGGGGAAGGGGGTGGGGTTTTTTTTACCCTTGTTTGCACTAATTAGTGATGGCAGTAATAAGTGCAATGTGCCTTTAAATGTAGGGAGGTAATAATTAATAATAAGGTAGCTCAGTAAACGCTGCCTGAGGCAAGTAGTGAATTATTAATGCCTTAAATAACCTTTATTCCTGTTTGGGTAAAGAGAGGAGAGTCCAAATACTCTCCTGTGCTTAGTGAAGTGGCAAAATGACAAAATACACTGAATATGCGTTAGATCTGCATGTCGGTATATGTGCCTTGGTACATGCGAGAGAAGATCGGAAGCAGAAGTTTTAAGGCACAGACACTACACCAAATGCAAATGTTAGCTAGAATAGTATATATATAGGGTATTCAACTAAGTAAGAGCTGTGCGGGAAACACAGAGAGAGGGACCGCTTCTCTCTGATCTCTCTGCTGTAAGAGCTGTGCGGGAGACACAGAGAGTGGGACCGCTTCTCTCTGATCTCTCTGCTGTAAGATCTGTGCGGGGAGACACAGGGAGGGGGGCACTTCTCTCTGCTGTAAGAGCTGTGCGGGGAGACAAAGAGAGGGGGATTGCTTCTCTCTGATCTCTCTGCTGTAAGAGCTGTGCGGGAGACACAGAGAGAGGGACTGCTCTCTGATCTCTCTGCTGTAAGAGCTGTGCGGGGAGACACAGGGAGGGGGGCCACTTCTCTCTGTTGTAAGAGCTGTGCGGGAGACACAGAGAGAGGGACCGCTTCTCTCTGATCTCTCTGCTGTAAGAGCTGTGCGGGGAGACACAGGGAGGGGGGCCACTTCTCTCTGTTGTAAGAGCTGTGCGGGAGACACAGAGAGAGGGACCGCTTCTCTCTGATCTCTGTTGTAAGAGCTGTGCGGGAGACACAGAGAGAGGGACCGCTTCTCTCTGATCTCTCTGCTGTAAGAGCTGTGCGGGGAGACACAGGGAGAGGGGCCGCTTCTCTCTGATCTCTGCTGTAAGAGCTGTGCGGGGAGACACAGGGAGAGGGACCGCTTCTCTCTGATCTCTGCTGTAAGAGCTGTGCGGGGAGACACAGAGAGAGGGACTGCTTCTCTCTGATCTCTCTGCTGTAAGAGCTGTGCGGGGGGACACAGAGGGGCCGCTTCTCTCTGATCTCTCTGCTGTAAGAGCTGTGCGGGAGACACAGAGAGGGACCGCTTCTCTCTGATCTCTCTGCTGTAAGAGCTGTGCGGGGGGAGACATAGAGAGGGGCCGCTTCTCTCTGATCTCTCTGCTGTAAGAGCTGTGCGGGGATACAGAGGGAGGGACCGCTTCTCTCTGATCTCTCTGCTGTAAGAGCTGTGTGGGGAGACACAGGGAGGGGGGCCACTTCTCTCTGCTGTAAGAGCTGTGCGGGAAGACACAGAGAGGGGGACCGCTTCTCTCTGCTGTAAGAGCTGTGCGGGAAGACACAGAGAGAGGGGCCGCTTCTCTCTGATCTCTCTGCTGTAAGAGCTGTGTGGGGGGGGACAGGGAGAGGGGCCGCTTCTCTCTGATCTTTCTGCTGTAAGAGCTGTGCGGGGAGACACAGGGAGGGGTGCTGCTTCTCTCTGCTGTAAGAGCTGTGCGGGAAGACACAGAGAGGGGGACCGCTTCTCTCTGATCTCTCTGCTGTAAGAGCTGTGCGGGGAGACAGAGAGAGGGGGACCGCTTCTCTCTGATCTCTCTGCTGTAAGAGCTGTGCGAGGGGAGACAGAGAGAGGGGCCGCTTCTCTCTGATCTCTCTGCTGTAAGAGCTGTGCGGGGAGACACAGAGAGAGGGACCGCTTCTCTCTGCTCTCTCTGCTGTCAGAGCTGTGCGGGGAGACACAGAGAGAGGGGCCGCTTCTCTCTGATCTCTCTGCTGTAAGAGCTGTGCGGGGAGACACAGAGAGAGGGACCGCTTCTCTCTGCTCTCTCTGCTGTAAGAGCTGTGTGGGGGGACACAGGGAGAGGGGCCGCTTCTCTCTGATCTCTCTGCTGTAAGAGCTGTGCGGGGAGACACCACAGAGAGAGGGACCGCTTCTCTCTGATCTCTCTGCTGTAAGGCCTCGGTCCCGCTGCGCTCGTTGGCGCGGGCGGCAATGTAGCGAGTTCCCCACCAGCAGGGGAATCCTCGCGAGCCGGTCCCGGTCCCCACTGGCGGCACAGCTGACTACACGCTGTCGCGCGTCAGCCGCTGGAGACACCAGAGAATGGTGTTTTCTAGCTTTGACGCGTGACGTGTGTGGCTGTGAGCCAATGGGGAGCGGAGGCTTCGGGAGGAGGAGAGGCTTCGGGGAGCGGGGAGGAGTGTGGAGTGAAAGCAGGTGAGTGCCTTTCTCTGTGTGTGTGCCTGTCTGTGTGTGTATATGTGTACTCGAGTGCGTGAGTGCGTGAGTGCCTGCCTCTGTCTGTGTGTGTGTGTGTGTGTGTGTGTGTGTATGAGTGCCTGCCTGTGTGTGCGCGCGTGTGTGTGTATGAGTGCGTGAGTGCCTGCCTGTGTGTGTGTGTGCGCGTGTGTGTGTATGAATGAGTGCCTGCGTGTGTGTGTTTAAACTTACTTTCCAGCTCCAGCCCGAGTCCGTGGAGGGAGGGGGGGGGGAGAGTAGCGGGTCCCTCCGCTCAAGCCACGCCCACCCTCCCTGTCAAACCGCCCACCTCCCGCTCCGGCTCCCGCTCCCTACAGACCGCATATCGCGGTCTGTGTATCTCAGCGCACCGCCTGTCAGCAGTGTGGGTGCGCTGACTCTGGGAGCGGGGCCTTAGCCTAAGAGCTGTGCGGGGAGACACAGAGAGGGGCCGCTTCTCTCTGATCTCTCTGCGCAGTTCTTAGACGGTTGGCGTCCCGGTAGGATTAACACAGTGGGGGTCCCATTCAGAAGCAGAGACCCCCGCTGCGTGAATCCCTTCAGGGCAGCCAGCATTACTAGGCTTTTGGGTGCAGGGGAGCTGTGATTGGGCCGCGGTCAGACTCCGTTCATTGGCAGTTTCCTCGCGCCCAAACAGAACTTAAATAGCAATGCATCTGTATATACAGTATGAGGGAAATAAAGAGGAATCCCTCAGACGCAGAATTAGTAGAGGAGTACATGGCTTTCTTTTAATTTGATATGTGGAGCACCGGTCAAGTAGCATGTTCGCCCCACCCCATTCATAACAATGGCTCCTTTTCCTGCTGGCGCGGTGCGTGTGTTCCGTTGGCGCGTGTGTCCTGCTGGCGCAGTGCGTGCATCCCGCCGGTGCGGTGCGTGCGTCCCGCTGGTGCGTGTCCCGCTGGCGCGGTGCGTGTGTTCCGCGCATGTTGGCTGCATGTGAATATTCTTTATAATTGACATTTAATAATGCAGACACACGATAAGGTTACGGGGACTAAGTTATTTTTCCCCGCAGTAAAACTTAAATAATTTCTCTCCCGTAGTGGGCTGTTTTTAACACATCTGCAGCGGCCTTTTGATTTGTTACAATGCGGTTGAATTATACGTTTAAATAATAAAATGGATAATGCCGTGTGTATGGCATTTCAAAGCAAACATTGAACTGAAATTCACAGCAAAAGGATGTGATGCCTCTGGAAATTATAGTGTAACGTGTTATCTGTCTCCGTTTACATGTATTACTTTTAAGGTTTAATTTTCTCTTTGACCAGCCCAATTAAAGGAGAATGAAAACAAGCAGTAGACACATACATATTAAAACTTTGATTTTAAAATGACACACCTGCATTCCCCTTTTGATATGTGTATTCATGGCATTTTTCCTTTTAGAAAGTGGTTACTCTGACAGCTTTCTCTCCATAATTATTCGTGCATTCGGGTCTTTTCATTGAAGATCATCAGTCAATCTCTTTGAACAAGGTCAAATTCACGATAGGGGATTTTTTTGATGGCAATAAAAAAGGCTAATACTGGAAATTATACTGTGTTGCTGAATATTTTATCAGACTGGTGATGATTTTACATATCTGCAGATCACTGTAATTTCATCTCTCTCCTTTGATGAAAGATATATTGGCCCAAACACTTTTAGCGCTAGGACTTGGACACTTTGCTTCTTTCAGTTAGAAAGGACGTCTGGCCGTCTCATAGAGTGCCAAAAAATGTCAGAAAATCATCTTTGTTTATTAACCCATTCTCTGTCATTTAGGGCCTCTCGGGAACATGGATTCCCTACGGGGTATATGGGGGATATTCATTAAACTGCGATGGTGCCAATCAGGGCACTATCGCACGGAAACTTTCTTTGACTTAAATGAAGGTTTAGTTTTGCTCAATAAATCATGTAATGTATCAAGTTCCCAAACGTGAACAAATTTACAAAGAGTCATTTTCAATAGGTATCATATTGTCAATGAACCGAGGCAGTTTGGACAGAAATGTCAACCTCCACTGACCAAAATGAGTGATGGCATTTGTACTAATTTTTATTTGCGAGGCTCCATTGAAGCTACTGAGGCCGAGAGGCTGAGACCGCGAGGCTGTGACGGAGACCGTGAGGCTGTGTATTGTATGTATGTATGTATTGTATGTCTTTATTTATATAGCGCCATAAATGTACATAGCGCTTCACAGCAGTAATACATATCATATAAATAACAAATAATATAAATAACAGGTCATGGGAATAAGTGCTTCAGACATAAAAGTAACATTAAGGAAGAGGAGTCCCTGCCCCGAGGAGCTTACAGTCTCCCTACACCTACAGGTAGGTAGGGAGAACGTACAGAGACAGTAGGAGGGAATTCTAGTAAGTGCGTCTGCAGGGGGCCAAACTTTATGTATCATGTGTCCAGGATTATCCAGTGCTATTCATATGCTTCTTTAAGCAGATGTGTCTTAAGATGGGTCTTAAAGGTGGATAGAGAGGGTGCTAGTCGGGTACTGAGGGGAAGGGCATTCCAGAGGTGTGGGGCAGAAAGTGATTAAGGTTTAAGGCGGAAGAGAGCTTTAGATACAAAGGGGGTAGAAAGAAGACATCCTTGAGAAGAACGCAAGAGTCAGGATGGTGCATAGCGAGATATTAGGGCTGAGATGTAAGGAGGGGCAGAAGAGTGTAAAGCTTTAAAAGTGAGGAGGAGAATTGAGAGTGAGATGCGGGATTTGATCGGAAGCCAGGAGAGGGATTTCAGGAGGGGAGATGCGGAGACAGATTTAGGAAAGAATAGAGTGATTCTGGCAGCAGCATTTAGGATAGATTGTAGGGGAGACAGGTGAGAGGCAGGAAGGCCGGACAGCAGGAGGTTGCAGTAATCGAGATGGGAGAGAATGATGGCCTGAGTCAAAGTTTTAGCAGTTGAGTAACAGAGGAAAGGGAGTATCTTTGTGATATTGGAGGAAAAAGCGACAAGTTTTAGAAACGTTTTGAATATGAGAGGAGAATGAGAGAGAGGAATCAAGTGTAACCCCTAGTCAGCGTGCTTGGGCTACTGGGTGAATGATCGTATTTCCAACAGTAATGTGGAAGGAGGTAGTAGGGCCAGGTTTGGGAGGAAGTATAAGGAACTCCGTTTTTGCCATGTTAAGTTTCAGTCGGCGGATGGCCATCCAGGATGATATTCCAGAGAGGCATTCAGAAACTTTGGTCTGTAGAAGGTGAAAGGTCAGGGTTGAAAGGTAAATTTGTGTGTCATCAGCATAGAGGTGATATTTAAACCCAAAAGATGTGATTAGGTCACCTAGAGAGAGTGTGAAAAGAGAAGAGTCACAGGACAGAGCCCTGGGGTAGCCCCACAGAGAGATCAATAGAGGAGGAGGAGGTGTTAGCAAAAGAGACACTGAAAGTATGATGGGAGAGGTAAGAGGAGTTCCAGGATAGAGCTTTATTCCGAATACCAAGAGTATGGAGAATGTAAAGGAGAAGAGGGTGGTCCACGGTGTCGAATGCTGCAGAGAGGTCGAGTAATATGAGCAGAGTGTAATGACCTCTGTCTTTGGCAGCATGGAGGTCGTCAGTTATTTTAGTGAGGGCTGTTTCAGTAGAGTGAGCAGTGCGGAAGCCAGATTGTAGAGGGTCTAGAAGAGAATAGGTGTTGAGAAAGTGTAGCAATCGAGAGAATACAAGACGTTCAAGGAGTTTGGAGGCAAAAGGCAGGAAGGAGACAGGTCGATAGTTAGAAGGACAGGTAGGGTCAAGCTTGCTGTTTTTGAGTAATGGTATAATGGTTGCATGTTTGAAGGAGGATGGAAAGGTCCAGAGTAGAGGGAGGAGTTAAAGATCTGTGTGAGCATAGGGATTATAGAAGGAGCAAGAGGTTTTAGGAGATGGGAGGGAATGGGATCAAGAGGGCAAGTGGTAGAGGTAGAAGAAGAGATCAGAGGTGATACATCCTCCTCCGAGATAGTGGAAAAAGGGTCAAGAAAGACAGGAGGAGAGTTGAGAAGCGGTGTGGGATGGGAGGAGGCAACAGATGGGATGTTCTGACGTATGGATTCCACCTTTTCCTTTAAAAAGTCAGCAAAGTCCTGAGGTGAGATGGAGGAAGAAGAGGAGGCAACCGAGGGTGGTCTGAGTAGAGAGTCAAAGACAGAAAAGAGTCGGCGTGGGTTAGACTTGTGTGTGTTGATTAGTGATGAAAAGTAGGTTTGTTTAGCCTGATAGAGGGCAGAGTTGAAACAGGACAGCATAAATTTGTAGTGAATGAAGTCTGCGAGAGTATGAGATTTCCTCCAGAGGCGTTCAGAGGAACGAGTGGAGGAACGCAACATGCGTGTGTGGGAGTTTAGCCAGGGTCTGGGGTTAGAAGGGCGAGGAAGGCAGAGAGAAAGCAGGGCATGAAGATCAAGAGAGGAAGATAAGGCAGAGTTGTAGTTCCTGACCAGGTTGTCAGGGTCTGAAGCAAAACTGAGAGAGGAGAGGGAGGAGCGTAAAGTGGAATCAAGAGCTGGTAGGTTAATAGAGTGCAGGTTTCTGCAAAAACAAGGGTGAGATGGAGATGGAGAGAAGCGAGAGAGAGAAAATGAGATGAGGTGATGGTCAGAGAGAGGAAAAGGGGAAATGGACAAATCAGAGAGAGAGAAGTTTTTAGTGAAAACCAGGTCTAGGTACCGTGAGGCCGCGAGGCTGTGACCGCGAGGCTGTGACCGTGATGCCGCGAGGCTGTGATAATGATGGTGGCCTTAGCATGATGATAATGATGGCCCCAGATGCAGAATTTGATACATTCCACTGTAAATGTGGCTGGAGTTAGTTTTCCCCACTGCCTCCTCAATCCACCCCCCTAAAATTGCAAGCTGATGCACTCGGGGTAGATAAGGGGAATATACCTTGGCACATTAGTGCTTGGAAGCCCATGTTCAAAATGCATTCTAATTATTTGCTGCACGAGTCATTGCTCAAGGTTACTGGGCTTTAAAGTGGATTATCCCACTTCAGAGATAGTGCTATGACCACTATGCCTTTGCTCCTGAATGACCATTCTATTATTCATAGGGGCATGCAGTGCAATACATTACAGGACCTACCGCTGTAAAGACGTTGAGATTTGGTAGTTCTGCACTTACTGTCCTACATGTGTTATACATTCATGGCAGTCCCAAGCAATTTCTTGTCCGAGTACCAAACATCACAATTTGCTGTTGTGAGACTGACATGTTTATAGCTCTGGGGCTTGACACTGAGTGATGTAAGTATGTCGCTCCGGGCCCTCAGTGTTTGTAGTGCTGGTTTACAGGCGTTTTAGTGTGGTGTGGTTAGTGAGCACAGAGACTTGTAGTCCAAAGCTTTTAGTTGGACAGGTTCCAGGAACTATTTGTGACTCACAAGTGTGTTAACCACGTGAGTAATAGAGAATAAACCTGAACACACAGCTAGCCGTGCTGATGGATTGAGTCATTCTATTGGTTCACCAACATGGACATCGGATGGATAAGACTGGAACAGTTTGTCAGGGGGACGCCAATCTCATGTAACTGGCGACATATCTCCCCCTAAATCATTTCTCTTACTAAACTATGAAAGTTATTTAGTTTTGCACAAATGTTGATATGAAAATATTTTTGTCGTGTTAAATTGCCATTTCTGAACAAACTAAGCCCTGATCACTGCATTGAGGATCTGCTGCTACATTGTTCCTCGTTAGACCATAAAGGATAGCGGTGGCCACAGTGTGTTTCCTATTCTGCTTTTGTACTTACATGTTACTTACATTCTATAACAACCGTTATAACAGTGAGACAATCGTTCCAATGGTAGAGTGGTTATATGGGTGACTGCTTTCACTTGACTGCAACTCCAATATAAGTTGTGGCTAGGGACTAGACCAGGGGGGGCAACTGCAGTCCTCAAGGGCCACCAACAGCTCGGTTTTCAATCAGTGATTGAGCCACCTGTGTTGAAGCATGGACATCCTGAAAACCTGACCTGTTGGTGGCCCTTGGGGACTGGAGTTGCCCGTCCCTGGACTAGAGCCTGATTAGCTTCAATGCCAGAGGGGCCAGACACAAAGCAGCTCATTGCAGGGTCCCAGGCACTGAAGAGGTTAAGCAATTAAAGGTGCACATTACTTTTTGCAAACAGTGTGTAAAAGCAATTTTGGTTTCTCATTGCAAGCGGCTATAAATCTGATGTGTTATTTTAGGTTCAGGGCTACTTTTAATAGTGATATAAAGTGGTCCTTTTTCAGGGTTCTGCGTGGAAAGCTGAGAGATGTTGAAAAATCTCAACTCAACATCTGCTTCCTGAATGAAAAGCAGAGCAAATTATTAAAAGAATAATTTTAAAAGCCGGGGCTTAAATGACTTTTTAGCATCGGATTTACATTTTAAATGCATCAATTTGTAATTCTAAATGTGCAGTAATAAATCTACGATAAACCTTTTTAAGAGTGGTGTAAATATACATGGAGAGTACCTGGAAATCTTGTGTTGATTGAAATAATGCAGTTATATTTTCCTTGTCATGTGGCTGTGATAAGGATTAAGCCTGTAAGCAATCTGCCGATTGCATGTACAGTATTGCAGCTACAATGTGTCATTGTGTGGGACCATACAATGAGCGCTGTGTATCACGTTATACAAACAGCAGGTTCGCTGTGAAATGGACGGGAAGAAAGTCACCCGGGACTGTTGGGGTTATACTTTAAACTGCGCCCTTGCCGAATGGGGCACTATCGGACAGAAAGTCCGACTGAAATCACTGGGTATTACCGTGCAACAGTGCACTGATCAGCACTGTCACAGAATTAAATGAGTGAGAGTTTCCATGCAATAGTGACCCGATTAGCACTATCTCAGCACAAGCCTTTGCTCTGCTAAATTCCACTGAGGCCCTTGAGGCGATGAACGTTGTTTCGAGTCAGGCGGCTGTTCACACCCTGGCTCATTCATCGTTAGATAGTTATACTTATAGCAGGGCTAATGAAATAATTACATTTACAAACACACCCGAGTGAAGCAATTCAATAGCCTCTCCCTACAGAGGCACTTACCGACCCATCATGCACTGCACTTACCGACCCATCATGCACTGCACTTACCGACCCATCATGCACTGCACTTACCGACCCATCATGCACTGCGCTTACCGACCCATCATGCACTGCGCTTACCGACCCATCATGCACTGCGCTTACCGACCCATCATGCACTACGCTTACCGACCCATCATGCACTGCGCTTACCGACCCATCATGCACTGCGCTTACCGACCCATCATGCACTGCGCTTACCGACCCATCATGCACTGCGCTTACCGACCCATCCTGCTCTGCGCTTACCGACCCATCCTGCTCTGTGCTTACCGACCCATCATGCACTGCGCTTACCGACCCATCATGCACTGCACTTACCGACCCATCATGCACTGCACTTACCGACCCAATTCTCAACCCCACGTGAAAGGTTCACCCAGCTCTAATCTTGCTTCTCAACCTTAAAGAAA
The DNA here is from genome assembly GCF_040206685.1 of Ascaphus truei. Classification (NCBI taxonomy): domain Eukaryota; kingdom Metazoa; phylum Chordata; class Amphibia; order Anura; family Ascaphidae; genus Ascaphus; species Ascaphus truei. The sequence continues at coordinate 41,547,351 of NC_134491.1, forward strand.
TCCGGAATGTTTTTCCAAACGTAACATCTCAATATGCATAAGGAGCATTATAAACGTCATTTACAGGTGATATTAATAAAAGAATGTCTTGCAAACTAAAGCCTTCTGCGTAGCACCTTTAGAAAGGGTTTTCCGCAGGGCTTGGGAGCTCATTTTCAAATATTTATTTATTGGTTAGCTAAAAACGTGGAAGAATGCTTATTCCAACTTTTAAGTTGAGAACAATAATGAATGTAGAGTTTCTTGCTGAACTTGTTTCTGAAAGTTATAAGTCCCTGTAAAATGCTGCATAGTTGTAAGACAAACTATCCTAAGTGCAATTTTATTATATAAAAACAGTTTTATTTCTCAGAAAGTTGAGTTGAAGAAATACCCACATTGGATAACATTTTATGTATGTTTCTTTCACAAATAAATGTGGCTGTAACACTGCTTTTTAATCAGAATAATTCTCAGCTGTATACAGCAGATTGGGTGCAATATACAACACGATAATTACTCACAGAAGAACAATAGATTCACACAATTGGTTATACTTAGAATCATAAGCTCTTTCTTTACAATTTACAGCACACCAGTAACACATTTGTTCACTGATCTTACTTAGAGTAACACCAAGCTGCTGCCTCACAAAAGAGTGTCCATTATATATGTGTGTGTGTGTGTGTATATGTGTGTATATATATATATAATTTTTGTATTACTTTCCGATCATCCAAAGCTATGGGGTACATTTACACCTTTCCTACACTGAACAGTTAAAAGGGGCATTCTGCATTAAAACGACCTGTTTTTTAGATACGAATCCTGTAGTCTCCCCGATGAATAGGAAGAATCGGTCAGTACCATCCCATCCTGGTGTGTACCTGTGTTACAGGGTCCTCTGCCATTCTCGGGGTTAACAAGCTCACCTGAAGAAACTTGTTGATTCCACATCTGACTTTCCAAACATTATGAATTATGTGCAGCTTTTCTGTTATTTTAATAGTATTTTGGCATCATTTGTAATAAATGATACTGACGATAGACGGGAGTCAGACTTGTATAACATAGAATAGCATGGAGCCTGCGACATTGCAGGGAATTCCTGCGGACGTCGTTATAAATGTCTCTTTCATCCTTCGTGTTTGTCAGAATAGCGCTGCTTTCATGTCAACGTTCTAAACAGTCTGGGATACATTAGTGTCGCCCCTCACTCCCAAACGTGCGCTAGTGCCCACCACGTGCCAACATGGGGCACTCATTTGCAAAGTGGCAATTCCTCTGCAAAAAGAGTCCTATAAATGCATACAGTATCCCGATCAGTGTATGTTTATGTATTAGTTACACATCAGTTTCATTCCTAGTATTTCTGGACATGCTGCTAGTTTGTGTAATTAGCAAAGTAAGTGCACATGTATAAATACCAACGCTAACCCCTTCACTGCCAGAGAGGCCGCAGATAAAAGGGTAACGTGCATCTTACTTCGCAACATTTTGGATTTGCAATAAGGTATCAAAGGAATCATGTAACAGCCACACTACCATTTCCGATGACACAAGGCCTAATTGTATGAAAATGCCAAGGGGGGACATCCATGTTCCCTTATGATTATTAGGGGAGTACGACAGATGCTAAATGGAGTTATTCTGCATCATTTTGTTACCGAATAGGACATTTTGCCGTCACCAAATTACCGCCGGCATTCGGCCGCAGATGGACCCTCTGCCACAGCCAATCCGCCGCTGGTCAGAGAGCTGCCGCTTCTAACGTAAGGTTAGATTTAGGAGTCAGGGTAGGGGGTAAGGGCTTTTAGGATAAGAGGTTAAGGTTTTTAAGGTAGGAGGTAGCGTTAGTATTAGGGGTTAAGATTAGGGGGTTTTAGGGTAAGGGTTAAGGTTAGGGACTTAGCCCAACGGCGAAGTGGCTGGCAGGGGAGTGTCTCGGCGACGAGGTGAGTTGGGCCCAAGTGGCGACGATCATTTGGTCACAGCGACAGGGCCACGACCAAATATTCCAGAGCGATTTTATTATACTACGTGGGAAGCCTGTATATGGGAGAATGACAGTGATCTATGCTATCAGAGTGACACAATCGCTGTAACGGAAGATTTCTTCATGCATTGTACAAACAGATACCGACACTCTGCATATTACAGTCTCAATGCTCGAAACATCCTATCTATTATGAGAAATAACGCCACATGTTTGAATAGGGAAACAGTCCCACGCTGGCACCTACACACTTTCCTTTTCACATTTCTAAATCCATTTACCCGATGGGCAGAAGTAATGCTTATACTAAAATAAAGGACTCTATTCAACATGCTGCAAAGCTGTCTTCTCTGTGCAAGGGAAGATTTAAACCCCATTCCAGTGAAGCCGCAGAAAGCTTCTCAGCATAAGGAACATGGAAGTAGATCCTCAGAGACCCGGTAATTTTAACCTAATAACATTACGTTCCCGAAATAGGGAATGGATATTATTTGTCTTATTAATAACTGGGATACTCAAAGATAATGAGATGCAAAACTGCACATTGGTCAAACTTTAAGGTGCGTTGTTAAAGGAGATTTTCATGTTCGTTACCAAAAGCTAATGCAAATCTTTTTATAATGTTGATAAATGTATCATTTTTACACATTAACTTTTTCACGTAATTATATGGTATATGACTGTATAATGCAGTGTTTTTCAGCAGGGGTTCCTAGGAATCCTTGTGTTCCCGGGCATCGCTAAAGGGTTCACTGCAATTTTTAGGTCATTTGAAAATTGGACCAAATACAGAAATCTTTACAATGTATCTGAACTCAGAAGCGCTATTAGAGAGGGTTGGGGTTCCTTACAATGCATCTGATCTCAGACACGCTATTAGAGAGGGTTGGGGTTCCTTACAATGCATTTGATCTCAGACGCGCTATTAGAGAGGGTTGGGGTTCCTTACAATGCATCTGATCTCAGACACGCTATTAGAGAGGGTTGGGGTTCCTTACAATGCATCTGATCTCAGGCGCGCTATTAGAGATTGTTGGGGTTCCTTACAATGCATCTGATCTCAGAAGCACTATTAGAGAGGATTGGGGTTTCTTACAATGTATCTGATCTCAGATGCATTATTAGAGAGGGCTGGGGTTCCTTACAATGTATCTGATCTCAGACGCGCTATGAGAGAGGGTTGGGGTTCCTTACAATGTATCTGATCTCAGATGCGCTATTAGAGAGGGTTGGGGTTCCTTACAATGTATCTGATCTCAGATACGCTATTAGAGAGGGTTGGGGTTCCTTACAATGTATCTGATCTCAGACACGCTATTAGAGAGGGTTGGGGTTCTTTACAATGCATCTGATCTCAGACGCGCTATTAGAGAGGGTTGGGGTTCTTTACAATGCATCGGATCTCAGACGTGCTATTAGAGAGGGTTTGGGTTCCTCAGAATTTCACAATATTATTATAGGGTTCCTTAACCAAAAAAGGTTAAAAAAAACACTGGTATAAAGTATGGGTGTGCAAGAATGTATATCCATGCACACCTCAACAAAATAGACATCTTTCATTTATTTTAATTGTACATTAATAAATAAAAAAATATGAATTTCTATTGTTGATGTATGGATATACATTATTGTACACTCACACTTTATACTGTCATTATTACATTATATACCACATTAGTTCACACAAACATATCACTTTCATCACTAAAAACCATAATATAGTTTGATGTGTTTCAGACATTTATACTGTATGATCCCTAATATAGATCTTTATGACATGTAACTTTTTGCAATGAAAGGGTTATAACATTGCTTTTAGGCTACTCCAAGAAATAATGCAATGGTAATCGGGATCTGGGTGTGAGTAAGGGCGGCATTGGGCTGGCATTAAATATCACAGAGTTATTCACATGTGCTAACATGAACGGGGGTCTGGCGGGCTCTGTTTTCAGGTAAACTGCCCATTACCATATGATTTGCATGCGAGGAAGCCTAATGCCCGTTCAAATTAATCACTACGTTATTATTAAGGGAAATACCAGGACATGGCTGCACTATGCACCTTTAGGGATATGCGTTACGGATATCGATACGATAAATTGACATTAACGGGCCGTTAAAAAATGTGTGGCCTTCTGAGGCTCAACCTCTTGGCCCTTTGTCCCACACAGTATGCGCTTCCCATTTACAAATGAGGTTTGCAGGGAATTTAACACATTTAGACAACTTTTAGGGAGTAATACTAATTATACATGTAGGAGGAATGAGAGAAAAGCACAAATTCTAACACGATACAGTATATCACATTCTGTAACTGGGTCTGACATTTTCTCTCCTTTTCCCCAATTTAACCTTCCTGTTAACAGTCTGCATCAATTGTAAGATACTTGCTTAAAATGTTTCTTATATTTGGTGCAAGTGAAACATTTTATTTTATTTTGTTGTGAATCTAGATTCTATTCTAGTGCCTCCAGAATCCCTTTAGTTTGCTTGTTCCCCAAAATCTAAACATGTTCTCCCTGTTTCTCAAAATACTTTTGGTCTGAAGCCAAAGTTACACTTAAATTGTGTATTCTACCTTCTTAATTACTTTCTAACGCACGTTCCAAATTGTGCGTAAACTTGGATCTGCCCGTCCAAATGTGGATTTAATAAAATAAGAAGCTATAAAAACCATTTTCTGTCACACATTTGAATGTAAATTATCTACCAAATGTTAGCGAGCCCCCCCTTCATTACGTGATTTCCGGTATGTGCGAGTGCTTTGTGTTCATCGCACAATGTATTTGCTTTGGCAGACAATATCCAAAACCTGAGACTGGCAAGCGGGGAGAAGAAATGTGTATTGACCATTGTCCGATGACTGGGGTTTGTATACCAACAGATATTTATTTTCCAGTAATAATTTAAATGATTACTTTGGAATGTGGAGAACAAGTTCAGGATTAAACTGTGAGAGAGAGATGCCGAGCTGCCTCCTACCAAACCGTAAACAGGCGTCTCTGCGCTAGTAATGTGTGAATGTTTTAAATGTGCTTTGTATAGAAAATGTTGGTAAATTTCTCTTCGGTTTCGTGTTCTCGTGAAATTACCAGAAGACTGACAGTGCTCACGTTTCACCACTTTTAGGCCTCATTTCTGGAAAATGGCGGTATTTAAACTTTAGGGTCATATTACCTACAAGTTGACTTGTTAATGTTCGGCGGAAAAAATGTAACACTTTCACAAAAAATTTTTGCAAAAAAAAAAAGTGAAAGTGTTGCTGGTTTGTGAATTTTCAGCACAAATGTTGCACATCTTTACTATGTAAGTGAAACCCCCCAGCCATGTTTAATGTTTAATCATCTCATTGTTAAAAAGATAGAAAAATAGACCAATGCCTAGAGTAATATACGAGTGCCTGGGACATTTGAAGTGGCAACTTTATTACGGAAGTTTGACAATATTATGGCTTTAAAACAAAACCACTGGAGAAATGTGTAATAAATGATGTTTCCTGGAAGTATAAAGACAATTTGTAAAATAAATAAATGTTTTGTTAAATTAAGGCTAAGGGAGGCATTTTGAACATGCATCTCGTAATATAATAAGATTAGAGATGAGCTAGTCTTGGAGAATTCAGAACCCCCTGAACTTCCGTGATCAGAACAAAATTTAGCCCACGGCTCAGATATGTGTACTAGGCCTAAACCAGAACCAGAAACTGAAATCTACAACATCCCACTGAGAAACATGCATTCTGAAACGGAAGTAATCTAAGAGTTATGACACTTAGGAAATGAGTTACTCTTTGTTGGAACAGAATTGCAAACGGGCAAATGTGTACAAAGGGTATACAGTGTTTCATTGATTATATCATTGATCAAACCACAACAATAAGTATTATAGCATTATCCCTAAATGTAAGCAAAATGACACAGGGCAATTAAATAAAGCATGTCCCTTTCAATGTTTCATAATAATGTGAATTAATTGTACTTTATATGAATTCATTGTAGGTGACCTGAAAATAACAATGTACGTATGGCAATAATGACAAAAAAATAAATAAAAATAAAGAATTTTAATAAGGTCAACTACTGTTAATACTTCTTTACACGAGTGTGAGGGTTGGTGATGTGTGAGCAGGGAGGGTTACCAGTGCACAGTCACAAAGGCTGATATAAAGACTGCAAACCCAATACAATCCGGATCAATAGAATAAAACGGATTTAACTTGTAAAAATACATTGAACAAAGTCACCCAGTTGAATGTTTAAAGGGCAGAAGGATGAAATAAAAACCATTAATCTAACCTTTTCCCTACCATGCCTCCATTCCCATAATTAGATTTCTTCCCACTTGGGCTAACCTGTCACAAAGGCCTTTAACTGCTACAGCTGCTGTGTATAAAAGAAATATTTCTACATTGACTTTTTATAATTCTTAAAATGATTTCTTGGAGCTCACAAAAGGGGCACTGTATCATGAAAAGTCTGTACATGACATACTGACATATACAATAAATATGAATTTTACTACAGTAACAGATTTAAATTATATCGTTCATTTAAACTATGTTCCAACTCTGCCCCAGCCCCAACTAAAGCACACAGGAAATACACATATTGGGAATGTCTGGCACCGTACTGCAGGTCCCACTCTGTCTAGCTCTGGGTGAGACATATCCACCCAATCAGCATTAGAAGGTTTATTTATGTGAGGCTGTTTTATTTATTCGCAATAAATGAATTTATTCAGTAGCCTTTAGATTTACACACTTAGAAACCCATTTATTTTCAGTAGACGTAGAAATGAGTCAAAACCCATTTGTACATGTATTTCACTTCGCCCCAAAACTTTGTATTTCTAATACCAATTTAAAATGAAGCTGGTGGCAGTCCCAAGAAATATTAGCGAGAGAGATTGAAATCTCACTGCAAATTGTCATTTCAGATGTGATGGCAAAAAATATGTTTTCCAACCAGGATAATTGTCTGTTTCTAAAGAGATTCATTCATGCTGGACAGCTCGATGTGTATCACTTATGATCACATACTTTAGGCTGGCTGATTTGGGAGTAAAACACAAGGTAATGACATGCAAGTCAGTCTGGGCATCCTGTTAAGTGAACCTTCATTCCTTGGTCTGTTTAAAAAAAAGCTGACAGAAAATGCTCTTTAATGATATAGTTTATCCATTTCACTGGGATAGTAAATGGCCCATTCACACCTCATTTGTAGCTTTTAATTCCAAATGGATCCTGCTTTTGAAATGCCCTCTTTCTTTCTCTCATTCTGACACTTAAAAGTTAAAATGCAGCAAGAATACCACAGAGGTGCCAGTTCTCAGAATTACATGGGGACTGCTTTAGTTGATCCCAGAGCAAGTGTCTTTTTATACTGCATAAAAGGCTAATATGTTTACATATCAAAAGGCTATAGGCCAATTTCTGTCAAAATTATACATGATGAAGTTAAGCAGTACAAGCAATTTATTTAAACACTAGTCATTGTAGAAAAATTCCAAACCATACCCTCCTTTAGCAGCCCCCCCCCCCCCCCCCCAATGCTTTTGACCCATGGCTTGACATGCAAGCTTTAATTTCACATTCTCCTGACAATGAAATAAAAGATCTTCATTAAGGATGTTTATGGACATGAAAACTTCAGAAGCTGACATTGTTAGGGACAGCTCTAGATGTGCTGTTGTAAAGTTGTCTTGATAAAATGACTTTACTTTCATTCTTATTCTCTTGCAGAAAATATAGGAGTTGGTATTGAAATAAAAGCTTTTGGAAAATCTAAGTCCCCATCTTGTATGTTTACACCAACATGTGAATTACTTTAAAAAAATTAAAAAAACATTGTTTCCAACAAGAGAAGACAGGCAAAAGTATTTTGAGCTACAAAATGGGTTACTAATTAGTATTGCTATTTTTTTTTTAGCATTGCTAGTAATATGTTGCTCTCTTCAGCGGTCACTCTTTGATTGTATAACTTATTATGTCACAAGAATCAGATAGAACCCTCTACATTGTTTTATTCAGTTCGACTTCTAATTGATTGCATTTGCAGATTTAAAAATATACCTCTTTTAAATCCATTCTAAAACAATGTATTGTACTTCCCCACAGTATGTGCTAATGTGCTACCTTTCTGAAAAGCTCACTCTGGCTCACAGAATCATTCTTCCACATTTTTATATTCAGAATAAAAATGCTATTTATTTTGATGTTACTTACAGTAAAATTAATTCTTATTTTTTATATATATATATATATATATATATATATATATATATATATATATATATATATATATATATATAATACAGCACAAGAACCTTTCTGTAAGATATGTTATATACAAGGTTTGGAAGATGTTTTAGTTTGGTCGGGAGGAGTTTTTGACATTTTATTCAGATCACCAATACAATTTAAACAATAAAGATCAATTGTGTGTCTCCAAAAACAAAACTGACTTGATATACTGAAACTGCATATACTTCGTGCATTGTGAATTTGCTGACCTGCTCTTTAATATCTTAAATATGAAGGTAATTATTAAAAGTCAGTATGACTTCTCCACAAGCGCATTTCCATAGACTTGTGCGAGCCTGCTGCCTTGTATGAAATCATTATAGAGACATCATCTAGAAAATCAATGTGCTGTTTACTTACTTCCATATCTAACAGCTTGCTATGTCTGTCCCATCTTTCCATGCATCTGTGCAGCTCCTGCTGGGTTATTCCCTGTAACAAACAAATTGCTTAGCAACTCTGAGCCCACAGTGTACCTGCTTTATTTAACATATTCCAATTTTATTCTGACAATGCCAGTGTGACAAATGAAGTGGTCTGGACGGATGAATATGAAATGAATATAAAACCAGATATCTGGGGGAAATTAATGATTAGAAAAGCAAGTTTTTTTTACAAAGGTAAAAAGTTTGTAGAGAAAACTTTATATTAATGTGTGTCACAATGTGTGTCTGTGTGTGTGTGTCACAGTGTGTGTGTACTTCACTTATATGATAGCAGTTTGTTTGTTAACATAGTATTACCATAGTATTAACATATACACTTTAGTTTTATACTCCATGAAAGACTCGGGACTTATTTTATTAAACGAGCAGTTTGCCATGTATACCGATAGTCAATTAATGAGGACAAGCTTTCCTATTTAATTGTACAAACAAGTCTGTGTATTCACATTGGTCAACTACATCATATATTGTATTATTAATTAATATTGAATTAATTCTACCACTAATGATTTGTCTCAGTAGACACCAGGAAATCGGAATGATCCATTTAAAGTTGGGAGTCTTGCAGCTTCCCTTAAGTATCACTGTAATACTTATTTTTTTATATATAACTTTTAGCGTTTATTAAAAAAGTATATTCCACAAGGGGATCAGACTTCCCAATACCCCTCTGATTTATGCAAAGCTTCATTGTCAGAATGCTAATTCTTGATTATTATTTTTTTACAAATATGTGTTATTTAGAATGAAATCAATCCCAACAGCTGCCTGTTTCTCCAGCATTGATATATTGTATATTACACTCGGCAGACTTTGTAAAGCTGTTAGCAAAACTCAACTCATCGCAAGAGATGTCCCCTTCCCACCATGAAAAGCTGACTGCAGGAATTACATACAGGTAACCTATAGATTTCATGTGGCCCTATATCCTCTTTCTAAACCTAAATAACTAATCTACTGTATAGACACAATCATATCTCGAAAGAAAGACAAAAGTTCACTAAAAGGTAAATAAATACAGGTTTAGATATTGGAATATAATTTTAATTGTCACCTGCCAAAATACAATCTTAGATGTCGTGAATATAACAACAAATATAATACAGTATACAACTTAAAACGTTATAACTGCAGCTTCGGATATAAATTCCCAAATTACTGTAATATACATTTGTGATATGCACTGCGGTTTAATATCACAGACTAAAGAAAATATTCTGTGTTTAATATATATATTTTTTAAATAACCAATTTACTTCACTTTATTATAAAACACACACTGCCAAAATAACCCCAATCCTTTTGATGAGTGTGTGACTTGTAGGGGCGCTTCTGCTTTGATTGGTTAATAGGTAAGGGGTGTCCAGGCTTCTATACAGGTAAGAGCATTTTGCAAGTTTGGTGCAAACGCTAATGGCTGTATTCTTTGTTGGGCCAAATAATTTGTTCCTTGTAAACAGACTCTAATAGTTTGTTTTCATTTCATGCGTACAATTTCCTAGCTTTCTGATGGAGTGCTGATGGGGTAAATAGCCTAATCTTATTCAGTTCACCTCCTGTGGATTCCAAGTGACAATCGTGACAGACCAAGAGTTTTGCAAATAACAAAGACAGACAGCCACCAAGAGAGTCCCAAGTCCTAATAAATGCAAAACAACCTCCATGTTTAAGGGCATCAACTCAACTCAACTTAGATTGATGACAATTATTAAGCACACACCGTTAGTTTAGTTTCGTGTCGTGATTAGGGACCTGTGATGTTCAGGCAGCAATCACAACTCACGTAAAGGAAATATATAAAACTAATCCAAAAATTGCACCACATTTTCCTAAATAAAATTCAATGAAAAATTATGGACATATTTATTTGATAAATTCAGTGCTGTTTTTTTTTTTGTTTTGTTTTTCACCAGGAACGTTTACTGGGGACCCCTGTGTGCTCAGAATTGTAATAATTTATAATGAATATCAATAACTCCAATTGTGATACAAAATTATAGTGATCTAGCAATCATAATCAATGGAAAAATATGCGTTACATACTCGTACACAAAAAAAACACACAACATGTGTGTTATATTTAGGTTTTCAATCTATATGTACAAGAAAGATTTGGTGGAAAAGTGAAGTTTAATAAAATAGAAATGTGCCCTGTTATGGTACATACATACACTTTGGTCACCTGGCTTTAGCATGTTTTGATTAGTTATTCATATGATGGATTTCTTTCGGATAATTAGTATTTTTGCTGATTGTATTTTCTTTTCTTTTTTTACGATGTAACTGAATCTAACATTGTAAACTTTGTATATACATACAGAGAAGAGGAGTGTGTTTAAATGTGATTCAAATCAAATAGCAACTCACCCCTGAGACTCTCCGCTCTGAAATAATGAATTCGGTTTCAGACTGAGGAAATTGCGCCTAATACTGTAAAGGACCACAGCATGAATGGGTTAATAACAGGCAAGGCTTTCACACAATGGCATTAATCAGATTAACCTGCCCAATTAGCTCCGAGAGCTGCCATCAGGATAAGTCTGATGACTTTTAAAGGTTTTACTAATAGAAAGGATTACGTTAATTTCATTAAATCTCAATATACAGATCAGTCTCCTTTCAGCCATCGTGCTGCTCCTCCCACCCATCAGAAAGCAAACCTGGTTCTGTGTGTGACCTGCATATTGCAGCACCCGGCCACATGACGTGGTGTGGCTATATAAGGGGAGAGGCACATGGGATGGAGCAGCAGTCTCTGGGAAGTTTCCAGACAGGAGAAGGGAGTCACACCGGAGTCACACCGCCTGAGCGCCGCTTCCAATTCGCTTCCCAGTAGGGGCTTCCACCTGAGTGCAGCAGCAAGAAGCCCCCTACCCACCCACAGGAAGCCCCCGCTGCGTTCCTCTGAGCAGACCCCTGTGTTCCTCTGGACAGACCCCTGTGTTCCTCTGGACAGACCCCTGTGTTCCTCTGGACAGACCCTGTGTTCCTCTGGACAGACCCCTGTGTTCCCCTGGACAGACCCCTGTGTTCCCCTGGGCAGACCCCTGTGTTCCCCTGGACAGACCCCTGTGTTCCCCTGGGCAGACCCCTGTGTTCCCCTGGACAGACCCCTGTGTTCCCCTGGGCAGACCCCTGTGTTCCCCTGGGCAGACCCCTGTGTTCCCCCGGGCAGACCCCCGGGTGATGCGTTCTGGCATGTTCAGCATTGATAATATTTTGGCTGCCAGACCTCGCTGTAAGGAGTCGGTTCTTCTGCACCAGAATGGCCCCATGGTGTTCCCCAGCCTCGGGGACCCCCTGTACGGGACGGCAGATTACAGCGGATTTTATAACCGAGCTGTGGCCCCAACATCTACTCTCCAGGCGCTAAATGGATCTAGGATGGGCTACAGCAACTATTACTATGGGCAGCTGCATGTGCAGGCGCCGGTGGGACCTTCCTGCTGTGGGGCGCTGCAGCCTTTGGGGACCCAGCAGTGCTCCTGTGTCCCAGCAGCCACAGGTAAGGAACATGCCCCCCCCCCCCCACTGCTCATCACATGCACCTGGGTATCTCAGATCAGTACTCGCCTTATATACTGTAGTAATACAGCAGTAGCTGTAGTAATGAAAACAAATACTCCATACTGTGTATACAAGGCTGTAGCTGTGCAGAACGTACTCCTTACCTTATATACCGGTCTGTAGTAATGCAAACAATACTAAATACCTTTTATATATACCGGTCTGTAGTAATGCAAACAATACTAAATACCTTTTATATATATATACCGGTCTGTAGTAATGTAAACAATACTAAATACCTTTTATATATACCGGTCTGTAGTAATGCAAACAATACTAAATACCTTTTATATATACCGGTCTGTAGTAATGCAAACAATACTAAATACCTTTTATATATACCGGTCTGTAGTAATGCAAACAATACTAAATACCTTTTATATATACCGGTTTGTAGCTGTCTCATATAATTCCTTGCCAAGCGGCTTACTCTTAATGCTGCCAGAGCAGGATTGATCTGCTTGGATTGCACCCTAGAAGTGGCTGCACCTTGCTAACATTAAACAACAACCCGTATATAATCATTCCCGGTGGTTGGAAAGTGCAGAAATAGAACGGGACAGGTCCGGTTACTGCTTTTGCGACGTGCTAAAAAATTGTTGTTTTTAAGTGAAAGTGCAAAGCGTTTCTCCCTATAGAGTAATCCTGTATATATCGCTTTATTACTAATATATCCAGTGATTCTGGTTACAGTAACACTGCCAATAACCTGCAGAAGTCCCATCCCTGGCGCACTGCACATGGAACAATGCAGCGCAAAACTCCAGCGCAAAACTACCCTCAGTAATGTCACCAACTTATAGGACATAGAACAAGATCATCAAACCTCAAATAACAGCTACACTGGCTAAAATGTGCAGGAAATAAAGACTTTCACATTTGGTGTGACTTTCAAATAGGAGTTTTGGTTCATACTGTCAAATATAAAGTCTGTGTGTGTGTATATCTATGTATATGTATATGTGTGTGCGTATATATATATGTGTGTGTGTGTGTGTGTATATATGTATGTATTTTTTTTCAACCTCATCTAGTATGTATATGTGTGTGTGTATGTATGTATGTATGTATGTATGTGTGTGTGTCTGTGCACAGTGAGGGGATTGGGGCACACACTTTACTGATATAGACCAGACTACTGGAGCGGGCTCTACTATCAAATAACCTGGAAGATACTGTACAAAATAACAAAGGTATAACATATACACGCCAACAATTGGCCAAAACTTTATTTTATGGCCCAATGTTTTGGTCCAAAGGCAACATTTTTCCTACCCCTTTATTATCTCATCTCTCAAACTCTTCTAAAGAATAGAGTACATACATTGCATAGAGGACACTATAATTTATATATATATATAATTTTAATTATTTTATTATTATTTTTTTAGAAAAGTCTGTAATGTATTGTGCTGGTGATGTACAGCACCATGTGTGTTACTTTGTCCCTGATTGTGTGTTACTTTGTCCCACAGCTTATGATGGGGCAGGGGCAGTGCTGATGTCCCCAGTACCACACCAGATGCTCCCGTACATGAATGTGGGCACATTGTCCAGGACAGAGCTCCAGCTTCTCAACCAGCTCCACTGCAGAAGGAAAAGGAGACACAGAACCATCTTCACCGATGAGCAGCTGGAAGCGCTGGAGAACCTGTTCCAAGAGACCAAGTACCCAGATGTGGGGACCAGGGAGCAGCTGGCCAGGAGAGTCCACCTGAGAGAGGAGAAAGTTGAGGTGAGTGAGTATGACCTCGCTGCTCTCATAGAGTATTCAGCCTCCCATAGGGGTCTACCCTATACATATTTTAGTAGCACCGAAAAGCCTCAAAGTAATTTATTCTAGTCCTGCTGCAAAAATAGCAACTGATTTAGCGCACACACACACACACACACACACACACACACACAGATGCGCCAGCCTTTATTCTAAAACTTGCCTTGGAAAAGCTGGGGCAATCACTAACATGATTCAGGTACATGCTGCACATTTCAGTGACATTTCTGCAGAAAGAATGGGACTGCCAGGGACCCCTGCTGTGTTAATCCGATGGGCCATTCGTCTTTCTGCAGAAATGCCACTGAAATGTGCAGCATGTACCCAGCATTGAGTCATGTTGGTGATTGCCCCAGATAAGTTTTAGAATACTCGTCGGCGCACTTGTATATATACACACACACATATACACATACACACGTACACATACACACACACATATATACATACACATACACACGTACACATACACACACACATATATACATACACATACACGCGCACACATACACACACACATATATAACATACACATACACGCGTACACATACACACACACATATATACATACACATACACACGTACACATACACACACACACATATATACATACACGCGCACACATACACACACACATATATAACATACACATACACGCGTATACATACACACACACATATATACATACACATACACGCTTACATATACACACACATATATACATACACATACACACACACATATATGCGTACACCTACATATATACATACACATACACGCGTACACATACACACACATAAAATCAGATATAAATATCCTATTTAACAGATCTTGACGCCATGGTTTTATCTTCCCCTTGTACCTACAGGTTTGGTTTAAAAACCGCAGGGCGAAGTGGCGCAGACAAAAGAGATCTTCATCAGAGGAGTCAGAAAACGCCCAAAAGTGGAATAAAACTTCTAAAACATCAACAGAGAAAGGAGAAGAAGAAGAGGGGAAAAGTGATTTGGACTCAGACAGTTGATCCCTGGATAAGACTGGACTGTAAGACTTGCACAGAGGAGGATTCTCCATTGCACAAGCTGTAAATAGTGTGTACATAGCATCAATTATTTCTTGTAAATAAAATGTGTTGCAGAGGTCTTGCACAGATACACTGTACTTCCATTTATTATTTATATCTTAAGTTAAAGGAAATACGACAATAAACAGATGGTGACACCACGTTTTTTTCTCTTTACCTCTTTTGGTGGGTCTTGCAATCAAAGCCTGAAGAATATTTAGGAAGGTAAGTACCTCCTGCTTAAATGGTTGTTACTCTGAACATGCTACAGTAACTAAGTAACATTACATTTTCATAATCTCGGGTATCAGGGACTAACTGACATTGTGTAAAGTTCTCTTAAGAGGGAGAAGTAGATTCATGAGTTTCCACTTCAATACACGAACCTTTAAATTAAGACCTTTAGCTAATCTCATTGTATCTAATCTTCATAGTAACAGAAAACAATGTAATTACTACAAATCACAGATATAAAAGCCAGGAATTGAAGGGATATCAAGTGTGTATGTATGATATCCGATAAAGAAGAGACAGCACACTGATGGGTCAAATCCAAGCAAAAAACTATTGATTACAGAGGGCACCGCAACCAACGTTTCGGTCACCGTAACGGGACCTTCCTCAGGCTTTGCATGGATTTGCTGTCTCTTCTTTATCGGATATCCCTCTGGTAATTATTTCTTCCTTATACATATGAGATGAGCATCTGTACTCTGCCTGAGTTTCTGTGTGCCAACTGCTTTTTTCTATGATATATTAGTGTGTGTGTGTGTGTGTGTGTGTGTCACACACACACACACACACCATAACTTGGAATGTCATAATATTTAACTGTAATGCTTTAAGACTAAAAGGATACCAAGGTGATTATAAGATTAAGACTTAATATATTGCAGTTAATATAGAAATCTAAAATGTATTCTATATTTTGCTTGTTGGGGCACTGAGAAGTTTACTGAGTCTGAGGCATAAATGTTAAAACACAGTGAGATATTGTTTAAATTATATATTGAACCAAAAGTGCCAGTTTATTAAATAAGTATATCAAATTAGTGTTAATTTTGCTTGGTGTAAAAACTGCAGCAACAATGAAGGCTGAGACTTCTCAAACCTTACAGCAATCAAACAATAGCAAAACTATTTGTAAAGGTGTGTGTGTGTGTGTGTGTGTGTGTCTATCTATCTCAAATAAAAAGATCACTTGTGAGCACATTCACATGTCTTAGACAGAACTGCAACCCTGCTTTTCACCATTATCACCTAGCATACAGTGCTTCCACTGCAGCAAGGGATTCTGGGAAATGACATGCAAATGAGCACACCGTGTCACATTTTGCCTGAAATCCATTTTTACATGGAACCCTTATAAATAAATGCTCCCTGTTAACACAGCTTTTAAGCACAGCATGGGAATCAGATACAAAGCCAGAGAAACCATTCACAGACATGTTTCAACCTTAATGGGTCTCATCAGTGTGAGGTTGGTTGTACTTGCTTTGCAATTTTCAAGGCAGTAGTGTTTACCATACACGTTTTAAGTTATGGTGGGTGAAAAAGGCAACAAAAAATCTCCACCGTATAGCAAATACATAAGATATTATATATGTCTAAAAAACTGCAGGAAGCTTTGGAAAATTATTTCTGAAAATACTTTTATATAAAACAGGGATTTTATTTATTTCACAAAATATTTCGTCTCAATCCCAGAATTCGAACTAGAAAATGTTCTGACTGTGAATTTATACTCTATAATTCTGCAGTAAAGCAAAAATGATATATTTCTAATTATTATTATTATTTATTAATATTTGGTGCTAGTAACCTACTCTCCTAGCCCCCCTATCATGGTTACATTGTTGGGGGGTTACTTATTCTTTTGCAAAAGCAATACAATCCTCTGCAGCAGCGAATGTATTAATAATATAAATAAAGGGGCAGATAATCCACACTGAGCCCCTCAGAGAGGCCTGGGACATACCCGGTCACCCCTGAAACTGCGTCTAAGCTTCACTTGGAGCCTGAATTTATCATTCATGGGTGTTTGGAGCTTTATTTTTCCCTTTGTTGAACAGACCCAAAGGATTTCTTGTAGAACCCGAAGGGCCTAATACAGGTCTCTTCTATTGTTTTTATTTGTATTATTAATCCTAACTTGGTTTTTAAAAATGTGTAATACTATTTGCTAATGGAAAAAAAAGTGTTCGGCTAACTGCAGTGAGAACAAGAATCCTTTCTAGTTCCTAGTTAATTCCTCCGTAGGCAGAAGGTGGTACAATGCAAAGCTTCCACTGCTGGAGGGGGTGAGAGAATTGGAAGGTGGCGGACCTGGTCTTGCTTAGGGTCAGTAATTGGCGAGCAGCAGCATTTCTGCACAATGACAGTCCCATGTGTCCCAGACACTGTACATGTGAGAGTACTGAGAGTACTGACTTCTGTTCTGTGATAGTATCACTTGTATCCTTTTTACTTTGCTAACTTGGGGTATTTTTGAAGGAATAGGCGGACCCACAAAGTTTTATGGTAACTTAACGTAAAGAGTAGGCTGCAAACATGGTGCGCAAAAATAATAATAATAATAATAAAAGGTTTGAAGTAATTATTTTGTTCCATACTAAATCCAAGGGACAAGGCATTTGATTTTGAACCGCCATGATGTTATTTGACTTTTTATTTATTAAATAACACTTTTAAAGCCTTAAATAATACTTTTTTTTTTAAACGAATTCAGGTGTGTATCACAAGAAAGATTAAATTATAAATCTAAATGTAGACAATGCTCCTTAAATTCCTTTCAGACAATTTTTCCCAAGCCCTCAAATTATACATTTTCACAAAACAATTTAACCTTTTTTTAATGTAATTTAATTATCGCAACTGAACTAAATTTCGAATAATCGTCGAAAAAAACGTAAGTACCAAAATAACAATAAATGGGTCACATTTCCATAAAATTCACAGTGACACGTGTTGGATTTTCTGCAGCGTAAGTGATAACGGCAGAAGAAAAATACATTTGTAAAATTAAGACGCAACTTTTGGAATGTGCAGTGAGGGAAATAATTAAACAAAATGTAATTGAGATGCTATCCAGTTTTAAAACACATTGTTCATGAAAACATAATTATTTAATAATGTATATCCCATAGTACACCACTGTGTGTGTGTGTGTGTGTGTGTGTATACACACACGAGCGCATTACAAGACACATATTACTATAATACTAAGTATTGCGTGTGTATAGAGAGCAAAAGAAAAAGGCGCTCTGTCTTTAGTTGGCCTTGGTTTATTTCTACGTATCGGCTCCCGACTGAGACTTTATTATTGATAAAGGCCGAAACGTTAAAATAAACTAAGCTTAACTGAGACATGTACCGCACTACCGGCTGCTTCTGCTATATTAATATGCTAATGTATATATATATATATACGCAGCTGACCCCAACTGATTAGTTTGAGTAAATGTTGGCCTGAGTGTAATGTTGTTCCATGACCGGTATCGCTGCTTGTAATTGCGACACCTTCATATACCGCCATTTTCCTTCAATTCTAGTGAAAAGTAACGAAATTCTGACAATTGACGACTTGCTGAGAAATGTGTTTTTCCCTCGTTTTGCTGCCAGGGGAATTTAGTAAATACGTAACTCTGTTGATCAATAGCCCCAAAACCCGAGGGGAAGTCCCTCTAATAATGCACAGCCTCTTACCCTACTGTATGTATAGCTTTGTCTTTCTAGGGGTTTTCTTTGTGAATTTACCTTTTGGGTTTTTCTGCCACGGGGTCACTTCCGTATATTTATTTATGTGAGAGACTATGTAATTGTAACAGTTAGAGAAGCCTCAGTATATTTAATTTCAATGTCTTGCCCATCTGACAGTGAGATGGTGGAACGCTTTCTAAAACAGTCTGACATCATAAAACAAACTTAAAGTCTTATAACTAGTTATACACTTTAGTCTTTTCATCTAGCCTTAGAAACTATTTCAAACGCATTACAAGAAAATGGGTTAATTAATAGCCAATATAATTCCGTTCTCACAAAGGTCGGTCCGTTATCTCAATTTAAGGTATCCATATCTGTAATGCATAGACCAAAAGGTGATTAGCGCAATGATGCACTGGCATTTTCCTTAAAATAACGGATCCTTAAACTGGAATGAGTCTTATGGTAATGAGCAGTTTGCTTAACAACGCAGACCCTCAGACCCCTGTTCATGTTAACGCATAATAATAACGCCACAATATGTAGCAACTTCTAAAAGCCGCCCTTACTCACATCCAGATCCTGATTATCAGTGTGTTATTCCTGGGAATAGCCTAAAAGCAATGTAATGAGTATAGGACTTAACCCTTTCATTACAAAAGGTTACGCCATACAAATATCTATATTATGGATCATATAAATGTCTTAAACTATATTATGGTTTTAGTGATTAATCTGATATGTTTGTGTGAACTAATATGGTATGGTATATTATATATATATATATATATATATATATATATATATATATATATATATATATATATATATTTATATATATATATATATAACGTACAATTAAAATAAATGAAGGATGGATAGCTTTCATTTATTTTAATTGAACATTAACATAAATGAAATATTCATTAATATTGTTGAGGTGTGTATGAATATATATTATCGGACACCCATACTTTATACAGTCATTATTACATTATATACCATATAATTAAGTGAAAAGTGTAAACATGACACATTTATAATATTAGAACATGATTTGCATTAGCTTTTGAAAATCTCCGTTAATAACGCTACCTTAATAACACGCCTTCACGTTTTACGAATGCGCATGTGCAGTGTATGGAAAAACGCAGGTAACCTAACCATCGTGGTTTTGCGAACTGCATTTATTTGTGCAAAGGATTCGCTTTGAGGATCCCCATTAAATGAAGGAAAAATAACGTCCGTGACCTAATTAGGTGAGGTAAAGTTATTTGCCCTCATATAGCGCATTTCTGATGATGTATCCCATAGATTTTCTGTTTTAAATAACTGGGTAAATGTATCTTTTCAGCCTTTTAATATTTTTCCTGCTTTCATTAAATAGGCAAAAAGCTGCCCTTTAAATACAATATATAAGTACACCAGTAGATGCCTGTATATTTATGTAAAAGACAGAGGATATTCAGGTATTCTTTGTCGCAGAAATACGTCACCCTGCTTTGGGATGACGGGCAGATTTATTTATATACAGTATATATAGCTTTTTGCTCCCTACAATGCAGTATATTGTAATTCTCCGTTTTAAAAACATTTTAAGTTAATACAAATTGTATATATTTTAGTGTGTATAGAAGATTATTATTTTGCTTATCTATGCGTTGGCGCACTTAAGCTATCTGCTTGCAATTTATCTGTTGTCCTGGAATATAAAACATGCTGCATTATATTCTATATAAGTTACAGATATGGGACTTTTTCACTGTTTCAAGTTTTAGAATCAGGCGACAATTTCCTGTCTTTTCGTGACAAAATTAGCAAAAACCGTCAAGTTGTGAAAAAATAAATAAAATCACCAACCATTAAAAGTGAATGTGCAAATTTACCTGGCCCCTTATATAATACTACGAAAATAAAAATAAAACCAGAAAGGCCAGCGCAACGTACAAAATGACACAACATGTAATACTAGTTTTGCTAAAATATGGAGAAAGGGGGCAACATTTTGGCGAAATTGGTGACGTTCTGGTAAAATGCGGATGAAATTCTGGCAAATGTGTTGACATTTTGAGCAATGTGAACTTTCAGAAAAAGCCAAATTTAAGAGAGAACAGTGAAAAATATTGCAAACCAAATTTGAAATCAATTGCACATCTTTAATACAAAGCATTTTTTTTAGTATGTGATTAAATGGATATTATTTTATTTCGACAGAGTAATAAAAAATAGAATAAAAAAAAATTCTCCGTTTTGAAAAGAAACAAGATTTTAAAAAAAATCTTGAGCTGGGACACAGCTTTAAACTGAGAAATTATCAAATAAGCCGACATTAATGAAATAATTAAATTGTTCAGACAGAAGTTTGCATTTTGCTGTGAGCTGACGGTAAAAGATAAACAGATTATTGCACAGCTGGTGATAATAAACCCATTTGCAAAATAAAGGCAAATTTAAATGTACAAAAATGGGCAGACTTGTATTCTGAGTCTTCATGTAAACAAATATGTATTGCACTTTTATATACTACTTTGGATATGAGCGGGCGATCAATTAAATATAGATCTGCTGCAAAACTATGTTATGGTTTTAATGTTCACAAATATTATACAATAACAAGGACAGAACTAATATTCAGAACATGCGTTCATTCAGGTTCTGTGCATTTCATGTTCTCCTATTTTCAGCGATTAATTGATTCCGTATAAATTGTGACAGAGAACGGACTTTGGAGTTTGCTTATTGCTTATTCAGATAATCAAATGACTTGATTACTCTTTCTTTTTTAAATACAGCCATTTATTAAGTAGTATATGCACCAGTTGAACACCCCCAGAACACATTGTACCCACCAGCTATTGTACATCATGTTTTTCTCTGAGTTGCATTAATGTAACAAACTTTTCTGCTTTTCGAGAAATATGAAACAGAAAATTGTACACAATACGACAGTTTTGATATTTTTTTTTTTAAATTATCAAATAAAATAAAAAATCTAATACCGGTATGTAATTTGCTCGGAAGTTGAATGTATTTGAAAAATATTTAGTAAAATTAAATATTTTATTCGAATAATTGTTTAAATACATCATTTCCAGTTGGTGTTATGTATCAAAGTATTTCTTATGCTAAATACATATGTCTTTTGCCTTCTTGTCAGTGGTTAGGCAACAATCACGGAAACTTGTTCTGGAACGCCTTAGTAAATTGTGCATTATAAATAATCCTATTAAATATATTTTACTGTGTCTTTAAAAAAGCAAAACCAAGAAGGTGTGGGATTTATTCACCGAATTATTCACGTTAATATCGAATGCCAACATAAATGTACTTGTTCTGAATACGTCGCCTATTAACCCCTTCAGTGCCAACGTGAACACTGCAATATTCCGCGTTTTGCAGCCCCACTAATAAAATGTTCCAATAATCGACTTGAAAGCAAAAGAAGCTTCATGATTATTCTAATTGGTTTGGATGATTTCTGCAAAGTGTAATAATACATATTGATTAAAAAATATCAGCATTGTTACATAAAATTCAGTAATTAGCAGTGCAGCGATATCGCCTTTCATACGTTTTTTTCCTATTCCTTTGGGAACTAGTATTTGTTTTTCACAATGTCAGAACGTAGTATGTTTTGCTTATATATGAATTCTAACCTTTCTCAGCAGTTATATCAACGTGGAATGACATCACTATTTCAAAGGTTAAATGTAGAAAATAAATGCACTGTATATTTTCACCGGAGCCCCAGATTGTTTCCGGGAATTTGAAACCCGATTCCAAGTCTCATTCTGTCGCCATCATGGGAAATCAAGGTTTAGTATTAACACAACTTGCTGTTTAATGGTATTAACGGCAGCCTCATATTGTCAGTTGTTGTAACTATTCCAAGTACACCTTCTAGATATTTCCTATTATTCTGTATGAACAACACTGTAACTGGCATCATTATTTTAGTTAACCTCTTCTTTGCTAGCGGAGCTTGTATTGCAGGGAGCAATGTGTTACTGGCACATCTGGTCATGATATGGCTAATAAAGACGGCAAGTGCAAAATGATGGAGGCTTGTAGTTACAGCTGCTGACTTTAAAGGGTACCGTGATCTTCGTGTACGTTTGCTTAATTTACGGTTGTTATTGTGCATTGCTTGCTTATACCACGGCTCATAAAGTTATGGTTAAAATCTCACAGACTTGTGATCTCCGGCAGGTTCATAACCTGCTCAGGGGGTACCAGCCAGCAGAGCCGTGAGAAGAGCTTCACGTTCGCTTTGCAAAAGTTCACATTGCTCAAGAATTTGCGAAAATAGTATTGGGAACAACATTTTCACCAGATAACAGCTAAAGACGTGCCTGAGACACGGGAATGAGATGTTTCTGAGACGCGGGAATGTGCTCACTAGCAGGGTTTGTAGTTGCTTTTTATTAAAAAATTTAGAATTTTGCTAAAATGGCAGAATATAAAGGGTCATGTGACTTGCGGCCATTTGCTTCTGCATTGGTGTTGGATGGAGTATGAAGCGGGAGGGGTTCACGGGAGAGACTTAGAGAGAGTCAGAGAGAGAGTGACAGAGAGAGTCAGTCAGAGAGGGAGTGAGAGAGTCAGAGAGGAGGAGAGAGAGTCCGGGGGAGAGAGAGTCAGAGAGAGAGTGATAGTGAATGAGAGAGAGAGAGTCAGTCAGAGAGGGAGTGACAGAGTCAGAGAGGGAGTGACAGAGTCAGAGAGAGAGAGTCAGGGGGAGAGAGAGTCAGGGGGAGAGAGACTGAAATAGAAAATTAAAAAAATAACGTTTGTTAGATAGTAATATAATATAGTAGTTTTATAGTTTAGTTATTGTTATTATTATATTTCTAGTTAGTTTACAAAGTTTTATATAATTATTAGTTTTATCAGTTTTTGTATAATTGTATAGTTTATATAGTGTAGTTGTTGGATAACTATACTTTATACTTCTTAATTTATGTTTTTTAGAGCTCTACAGTGTTTAAGTTTGAGTAACTTTTAGTTTTATTGCTATAGTTTCTGCAGCATGTTACATATCACGTAAATATGAGAGTTAAGGATCGCAGGTTCTAGGTCCCAATAAAATATAGGCTTAGGGCTGTTATATAGTGTGACTGCATGCTATGCCGTGCGTGCGCGCGGCAGTTATAGATGGCTGAGGTCAGTCAGCCCTTCTATACAAGGGCCGCGCACGCGCACGGCAGGGAGCGGGGAGCCGACAGACAGCGGCGAAGACGGGGAAAAGATGATTTTGTGCCGCTACCAGCGCTCAAATGTATGTATGTGTGTATGCGTGGATGTGTGTGTGTGTGTGTGTGTGTGTGTGTGTGTGTGTGTGTGTGTGTGTGTGCGTGTGTGCGTGTGTGCGTGTGTGCGTGTGCGTGTGCGTGTGCGTGTGCGCGTGCGCGTGCGCGTGCGCGTGCGCGTGCGCGTGTGCGTGTGTGTGTGTCAATGATTGCACAATTAAAATAAAAAAATATTTATTAAACTTTTTTTTTTCTTTAAAAAAATCTTATTTAGGACTTATTTCACTCACACAACCCATGCACACACACATACTCACACACAAGCATATACACACACATACACACATACACACATACACAGTACCTGCAGCTCCCGGCTCAATAACAGGGAAAAGCATGCTGCACGTGCACGCATTGTACGCACATGCGCGCGCGCACGGCCGCAGCCTTTATAGAGCGGTTCTAAGGGGGAGATATTACTGTTTCCTTTGCTGTTGCATGTGAGGTTATATCCTATCTAGATAAATGACAGTTTCACATGCACACATGTCTGTAATAATAGTTTTATTTATTGAATGCCAGCAATGTGCGCTGCGCTGTACTACATTACAATCGGAGGTACATACATTTCAAACAATGGGAATAAGCGCAATAGATAAATGACAACACAAGGCAAAAGGAGACACTGCCCAAAGAGCTTACAATCTAAGTGTTATGTTGGGAGGCATACTGTACAGACACATTAGGAGTAAAAGTGCATTATTAGAAGTGCAGCCACATGAGGTCACCGCACACCTGGAGTTTGCAGCAGAGGCGTAAAACGTTTAATGAGAGGCTTCCTTTAAGAGGTGGAATTGCAGCTGAGCTGTGAGTGGGAAAGTGAGGGTGTGTGACGGATATTGAGTGGGAGAGCGTTCCACGGGTAGGGAGAGATGAATGAGAAAGGTTTGAGACAGGAGAGGGCTGTAGAGGTAAAAGGTGCAGAGATCAGACAACCTTAGGTGAGAGAGGTGAGATATATGGAGGTGCAGAGGTGAGATATATGGAGGTGCAGAGGTGAGATATATGGAGGTGCAGAGGGATGTAACAAGAGGTCAGAGGTGAGATATATGGAGGTGCAGAGGGATGTAATGAGAGGTCACAGGTGAGATATATGGAGGTGCAGAGGTGAGATATATGGAGGTGCAGAGGTGAGATATATGGAGGTGCAGAGGTGAGATTTATGGAGGTGCAGAGGGATGTAACAAGAGGTCAGAGGTGAGATATATGGAGGTGCAGAGGGATGTAACGAGAGGTCAGAGGTGAGATATATGGAGGTGCAGAGGGGTGTAACGAGAGGTCAGAGGTGAGATATATGGAGGTGCAGAGGGGTGTAACGAGAGATCAGAGGTGAGATATATGGAGGTGCAGAGGGGTGTAACGAGAAATCAGAGGTGAGATATATGGAGGTGCAGAGGAGTGTAACGAGAGATCAGAGGTGAGATATATGGAGGTGCAGAGGGGTGTAACGAGAGGTCAGAGGTGAGATATATGGAGGTGCAGAGGAGAGTAACGAGAGGTCAGAGGTGAGATATATGGAGGTGCAGAGGGGTGTAACGAGAGATCAGAGGTGAGATATATGGAGGTGCAGAGGGGTGTAACGAGAGATCAGAGGTGAGATATATGGAGGTGCAGAGGGGTGTAACGAGAGATCAGAGGTGAGATATATGGAGGTTCAGAGGGGTTTAACGAGAGGTCAGAGGTAAGATATATGGAGGTGCAGAGGAGTGTAACGAGAGATCAGAGGTGAGATATATGGAGGTTCAGAGGGGTGTAACAAGAGGTCAGAGGTGAGCTATATGGAGGTGTAGAGGGATGTAACGAGAAGGCAGAGGTGAGATATATGGAGGTTCAGAGGGGTGTAACGAGAGATCAGAGGTGAGATATATGGAGGTGCAGAGGGGTGTAACGAGAGATCAGAGGTAAGATATATGGAGGTGCAGAGAGTAACGAGAGGTCAGAGGTGAGATATATGGAGGTGCAGAGGTGTGTAACGAGAAGTCAGAGGTGAGATATATGGAGGTTCAGAGGGGTGTAACGAGAGGTCAGAGGTGAGATATATGGAGGTGCAGAGGAGAGTAACGAGAGGTCAGAGGTGAGATATATGGAGGTGCAGAGGGGTGTAACGAGAGATCAGAGGTGAGATATATGTAGGTGCATAGGGGTGTAACGAGAGGTCAGAGGTGAGATATATGGAGATTCAGAGGGGTGTAACGAGGGATCAGAGGTTAGATATATGTAGGTGCAGAGGGGTGTAACGAGAGATCAGAGGTGAGATATATGGAGGTGCAGAGGGGTGTAACGAGAGGTCAGAGGTGAGATATATGGAGGTTCAGAGGGGTGTAACGAGAGATCAGAGGCGAGATATATGTAGGTGCAGAGGGGTGAAACGAGAGATCAGAGGTGAGATATATGGAGGTGCAGAAGGGTGAAACGAGAGATCAGAGGTGAGATATATGGAGGTGCAGAGGGGTGTAACGAGAGGTCAGAGGTGAGATATATGGAGGTGCAGAAGGGTGTAACGAGAGATCAGAGGTGAGATATATGGAGGTGCAGAGGGGTGTAACGAGAGGTCAGAGGTAAGATATACAGTATGAAGGTGTAGAGAAGTGTGGAGCTTTAAAAGAAAGGATTATTTTGTAGTTTATACGATAATTAATAGGAAGCTGAGAGAGTACAGGAGGTCGGAAGCAGATACGCGCATAGAAGAGCAGGAGATTATTCAGCAATATTTTGAATCGACTATAAAGGATAGAGGTGTGAGGCAGGAAAAAGAGATAAAAAATGTTACAGTAATCAACACGGGAGAGAAGACGGACATATATCAGGGTTTCAGTGATAGTGCAGCATAGGAATGGGAATATTTTAGCAATAGTGGAGTATTAAGATCATATGTGGCTGGGGCCTTCCCATATAGCTTATAATGTTTTTTTTTTTGGTTTTTTTAATATCGCAACACTTAAAATAATAGAACAATAAGCCTGTTTTTTTTATCTACATGTTTTATTTTTATTTATATTTTAAGATTTAAATCTAAAAATCGGCCATTAATACTGCTCTATTTTAATTTTTAAAGAGCATAACAAGAACTTGTAAAGTTCTAAAACAAAAACTGGAGTCAGAAAATACAAAAATGATATCGATTGTAAATTGAATGAAATGATCCAAATATAAAATCAAAGAAAAGGAATTTGAGAAAAGCAATTTGAGAAAAGCTGACAATCACTAAATGAAAATAAAACAAAATGAAATTAAAAAAACGTACCTATTGTACATGAATGTCTAAACGGAAGGGACGGAGCGAGAGTGGTGTGGCGGGCGGTGTGGCGGGCGGTGTGGCCGGCGGTGTGGCCCACGTTGTGGCCGGCGGTGTAACCAGCGGTGTGGCTGTGTGACGTGATGACGTGCCGGCTCCCGCATGTAATAAACAGTTCCAAACCTGTACCGTATAGCAGGGCTTCCACGGGCGGAAGCGAAACTCGGACCAAATGACCTGCACCCGTGGAATCAGACATCGAAATGACACGCAGAGATTATTGTATTAATTAATGTATTTTAATGCCTTAGAATAAGAAACAACGTTATTTTTACGTGTTTATTCATTTTATTTATTCTTTTTGCTTTCAATAATACCGACTATATAACAGTCAACCTACGGGGGCCTTCTCACCATGGGGTATCATTCATTTTTTTAAATGTATTTAATATTTTTTCTTTAATAAAACTGACTATATATGTCACCTAACGGGCCCTCTAATTTTGGGAGCAATTGGACCTGGTTTGGGAGGGAAGATGAGAAGTTCTGTCTTAGCAATGTTAAGTTTGAGGCGATGAAGGGCCACCCAGGCAGAGATAGCCGATAGGCACTCTGTCATTTTGGACTGGACTGCGGGTGTAAGGTCAGGTGTGGATAAATCTAGTTCTGTATCATTAGCATAGAGATAATAGGTGAATCTAGAGGAGTGAATGAGGTCACCGAATGAGAGGGTATTTAGAGAGACGAGTAAGGGGTCTAAAACTGGGCCTTGAGAACTTGATATATCCTATTATATTATGTGAATAATTCCTCTTTACTACTTGCCAGCATCACTTAAATTGGGCGCATCACCTTTATACAAAAACCTGTATACTGTATCTCAATATCTCAATATAATAGCGACATCAGGGACTCCAGGCGTCTTAGCTCAATGTACCAATAAGCAAAACTCAGACACAATGCAATATAAAGTAATAATTGACAACAAAGGAGAGTCAAGTAACAACACTGAATAATGTTAATGGTGTTTTTTGATGTATCAGTTTATTTTTTATCTTTTCAAAATTAAATTATTTAATCATTAACTATATCGGCTAACTGAAACATACTGATTTTGTTAGTAGCAATTCATCTGTGCAATAGTTTTATTCATAAAGTACTTGACCAGGAAAGATCCATTAAAATTTTCATCTTAAATTAACTCAATACAATTAGATGAATGGAATTAACAATTACTGACAGACAATCATGACAGTGCTAACTATTTAATTTTTTTGGTAGAGTCCTCAATGAAAAGGATGTAACAAAATGTGGATAGTTGACAGTCCAGTCTAGTTCCTATTTAAAGGCTAAGCCAGCCATGACAGTTAAGTGAAATCCACTAAGAGATATTTTTGTTATTTTGAGCAGGGTACTGTACATATAGCAGTACTGAATTTTTTTAGATGTTTCACAAAACAGAAACATAACATGTTACTTACCAATGAATAGATTTTAATTTCAAACGTTGGAAACACTACAGGAAATCAAAATATAAATTACATTCATTCAATTCACATTTTTTCTCTTAAACGTGTGGATATTTATACTGTATATACACTCACAGATTATAAATAATGTGTATGCAATGCGAAATTTGAACACTGTATAAACATGTATTAATTGTGCCTTTAACAAAGAGTCAGTTGCCTGTTATATAAGTGTAGTTTACCTTTGAAAGTATTACTGAAAAATAGTTTTTCCGTGACTTAATTAAATGAACCTCATACAGTCTGTGTTTTATTTGATCTCTCTCTCTGTTAGGAGCACAGAGAGTAACACATTACAGACCACTCAACCACTGAAAAAGCTTCAATAATAAGATCCTGAAATATGTTTTCTTCTATGTTAAACCAGGCACTGACAGGCTACCACAAGTATCTTCACATGTGACTGTAGCCTTTCACTAGTACAAACGCAGGTCAGATGGTTACGAATGCCACAGTGGGCTACACAAATTGGAAAACAGCTGTGTTTTTCTCCACTGACATATCAACTGGAACAGCTGCTTCAGATATCCAAGCATCTAAATTATTCTGACATCAGAAAAACAGTGAAACAGTGGCGGATTGTTGCCATGTTACCTGTGGCTGTTTTGTGATGTGCCCTTTACGAATGTTTGGGACAGAACTGAGAACTAAGCACATTCCATTGAGGTTTAGGGTCCAGCTTAATGAAAGGTTAAGAAGGACAGTGCTTTAATAACTGCCTTTAGTTATACCGAACGTCGACATCCACATTCAGTCTCAGATGTGTGGTAGTTAGTTTGTAGTTAGCTTCTGCAATAGAAGTGCCCTGATAATGTGCTGCTACCTGCCACTGAGCTGTCCCATTTATCCATTTGTTCTGTATGTCAGTTAGTTTGTATCCCCACTGCTATCACATGCCATAGTAACGTGGCACCGTGTGACGTCGGAAGGAGGAGGCGGAGTCCTCTTGCGGCACCAAGGTAAGTGACTATGGGCGGCGGATTTGTAAATCTGCCACTGCTCGCCAGAAATGCACTACAATAACACACACTCCATTCCACACAACCCCACCCCCCCCCCACAATACAATACTACACACACACAGACACAAAATACAATAAACCCCTCATAAATAAAATACAAAAAGCCCCCACATACACAAAATACAATACCCTCATACACAAAATACAATAACCCCACATACACAAAATACAATAACCCCACATACACAAAATACAATAACCCCACATACACAAAATACAATACCCTCCTACACAAAATACAATAACCCCCCCATACACAAAATACAATACCCCCCCATACACAAAATACAATACCCCCCCATACACAAAATACAATACCCTCCTACACAAAATACAATAACCCCACATACACAAAATACAATACCCCCCCATACACAAAATACAATACCCCCCCATACACAATATACAATAACCCCACATACACAAAATATAATAACCCCACATAGACAAAACACACACACACACACACACTACACCTTACCTTGGCGGGTGATCTCAGGGAGACCTCTGCTGCCGCGCTTGTGTGCACGCAGAAGCTGGGCACGTCTTCCGGGCGGGCCCTGTTTCTGGTGCGCACCAGAGGGGGAGAGGCAAGCCGCCGGCCCGGCAAGAGAGAAGGGTCCCGAACAGCTGGAGAGAACTGGGACCCAGTGGCAATCAGAGGCCCGGCAACCACATGCTGAAGTTGGGCTAGGTCCAACTTCCAGCGCTGGCAGAGCCCGCCACTGGGCCCAAACTAGTTGTCCCAGCTCTCCCCCCTGTCGGCGAACCTGCATATACTATGTACCCATAGTCTATAATTGGCATTAGCATCTGTTGTGCGCTGCGCTTTCTGACCAGCGGGCTTAGGGAGAAATTGTACCTATAAAGGATACATAGTTTGGCATAGGTTTTGGATGTCACGGTATCAATGTGCATCTCAAATGTTAAATGGAGTCAAACCATATGCCCAGATATTTAAAACTAGTGACCGTGGCTAGAATGGTGTTAGAGTTGGTTCTGTAGCTCTGTCATTGGTAGCTTAAAAAATGTAGCCTTGGTCTCAAATACCATTGTTACAGTCTTGTCAGTGTTTGATCATTAATGAAGACAGAAAAGAGTAGAGCCCCCACAATAGAGACTAGTGGGACCCCACAGGTGACATCCAAGGGTTTGAGTTAAGTCCCGAGATAGACACATATTGGGATCTACCTGATAGGTAGTGTTCCACTATACTGGAGCTTCTTTAAAATATAACATGATCAACAGTATCAAAAGCCTTTTCACAATCTAGCAATATTGCCCCAGTAAATTGTCCTAGTTCCATTCCGCACCGGATCTCATTGCAAATCTTTAAGGCAGTAGTTACTGTGAAGTGGTTTGGGTGAAAGCCAGATTGGAGTTGGCTAAGGAAAGCTGTCTTGGTATAGTAGTCGCTTAATTGGGAGTGGACACATTTTGACATGACTCTGTTTAGTATTGGGAGAAGAGAGAGGTCTGTACTTGGTGACAATGTTTTTGTCCCCACTTTTGGAGACTGGGACCAGTCTAGCAGTTTTCCAGGCCTGTGGGATATGGCCGGCAACTTGTTGGAGTTCAGGTCTGCATGGAAACATCTGAAGGGGAAGCAGACGGAATGAATGATGATATGATTATTACCCAATTACAGGTGGTTAAGCCAAGATACACACATAAGGGATTGAGGCTGCGATCAAAGCCACGAACGTGTACTCAAGACCAACACCTTAACTTCCATGCCCCACCTCCTCCCGTGGGACCTTTACTTCTGCTTAAGAAAAACAAATTAAACCAAATACTTTATTGCCAAACTCCTTAACATGGAAACTGATCTGAATTAAACAGCTCTAAAAAAAACTTTAAAAAAAAAAAATCTATATACTGTATTTATTTAACTTGGTCACATTTAAGATGGCTGCCTCTGACATCATTTTCTTTCCCTATTCCATTCAAGTGTCACTGCCGCTGCATTGTGAAAACACATGCAATAATAACACAGTGGTTTCCAACCTTTTTTGGTTAAAGAAAACCCAAACCACCTCTAATAGCAACTCTGTGATCAGATGCATTGTAAATACTTCTGTACTTGATACCATTTTCAAATGACCAGAATATTTCAGGGAGCCCTTTAGGGACGCCCGGGGAACCCAAGGGTTCCTAAGAATCCTGGTTGAAAAACACTGCAATAACACAAAGTGGCAGAAAATAATTATACTTTTAAAAATGTTGATCATTGTATTTACTTACAAATTGGAAAGATAAATAAATGATTAGAAGTTGGGAACTCTTCTTCTGCTTAAATATGAGAAAAAAAAACAGATCTTTATTTTGATTTCTATGGGTGTAATATAAGGCGAGAGAATGAAAGAATATTGCACGAATCCTATAATGATGATAGGGTGAAGTTAAGCATGTAAAAGTCAAGTCCAAAACAACGAACAAAAACTCATTTTCCCCGTCCCAAAATACAGAAGACTGAACACAGAAGAACGACCCTGGGAAGTGAGGGCTTTCCATAACCGATCCCAGAATCCAACCCTTGTCAGGGGTGTTTAAAATAAAAATGGAGACAACACACATCACATTTATCCCTCCTATTCAATGTGGTTAAACTGAGGAAACATACAGTTAATGAGACGTAAACTCCCATTCATTTGATCGGAAATGCAGTCATGGTTAACTGTGTATTGCCCTGATTCTTAATATTATAAAAAATAAGGGCTTTACTTTCTTATCCCTTTTCTTGCTAAATGTCCTGCCACAAATTGTTGTGTTTCTATTTGTTGTGTTCATTACGCCATCATTATATCAACATTCCATGTATTGTATCCTGATACAGCCTTGCAATTGATACAAAGTATCTTGCTAACTTTTTCATTGTAGTAAAAAAAAATAGCAACTGTGTAGGGTTATGTAATGTGGAGTCCTCTGGTATCTCGGGGTTCACATTACTGACTAGTTCAATGGCAAATTTGTTTGCCGTTAATTTCTATGTTTCAGTAATAGGAAATGGTTTTTCAGCATTTTCTACCAACTTCCTTCACAAAAACGTAGAAACATGGGAGAAAGCAGCATGCAAAGTCATTTCCACAGGTTCTATCTCACAAACACACACACTTACGTTCCACTTATAAGAGAAAAGCAGAAACATTTGTCTGATTTCTAGATAATAATGAATACCAAGATTGAACAAAATATTGTTTCTTATTTTTGTAACCTTTATCGTGTAATAATACCACGACACCGTTTTCTTTCATTCGTTACTACCGTGTCCTGTTCCTTTTCTGCATTTCTCACTTTATGAGGCATTATCATGTAAAGGTAATTGAATAAGCCATTTTGCCATCATTAAAACTGGCAGCAAAGGGTCAGAAAAACAATTCTGCATAGGAGGGAAAACAGGGGAAGGATTCCGGCGAGGCCGCTGAAACACTGAGGCGTCTAATCAGCCTACAGGGTTACAGCAAGAATACCTTCAAAATATGACCTAGAAATCAGATCCTGCTTTGTTTTTCTGAACATTATTTTTCTTATATGGAATGGATAATGTCCACAGCACAGTACATACAATGTTACATACAAATTTACATACACGGCACATACAAATTTACATGCACGGCACATACAATGTTACATACACGGCACATACAATGTTACATACAATATTACATACACGGCACATACAATGTTACATACACAGTACATACAATGTTACATGCAATGTTACATACACGGCACATACAATGTTACATACAAATTTACATACACGGCACATACAATGTTACATACACGGCACATACAATGTTACATACACGGCACATACAATGTTACATACAATGTTACATACACGGCACATACAATGTTACATACAATGTTACATACACGGCACATACAATGTTACATACACAGTACATACAATGTTACATGCAATGTTACATACACGGCACATACAATGTTACATACACAGTACATACAATGTTACATGCAATGTTACATACACGGCACATACAATGTTACATACACAGTACATACAATGTTACATACAATGTTACATACACAGTACATACACTGTTACAAGCTTATTGATTGCCTGCCCATTGGGGTTTGCACCAAGTTCCCCCGCTTTGCGTTGCTGTATATAGCCACCGATTCCCCTGATTTCCTGACACAATCTCACAATAATAACACAGTACAGATCCTGCAATCTCTTCCCATTCCATCCTGTGATGTTAGTGCCGTCTTCTGCGCTTTTCAAAGCCAAGTAATAAATTGCAAGCCCCTCAGGGAGTGAAGGGGATATTCCCGGCCCACCCCAATGGTGCAGGCAAATATTTCACAGGTCACTAGATATACTGTATATGATACATACAGGTAAGATACTGTATATGATACATACAGGTAAGATACTGTATATGATACATACAGGTAAGATACTGTATATGATACATACAGGTAAGATACTGTATATGATACATACAGGTAAGATACTGTATATGATACATACAGGTAAGATACTGTATATGATACATACAGGGAAGATGTGCAGCCTAAACACATTGCATCCCCAGGCTTTCTAGCACAGAAGGGATTTCATCTATACAAGATTCTCTGAATTAAGCACATTATACACATAGCCTCTCTTACTTACAGTATTTGTATAGCTTTCTTCTTTCTTTACAACATTATTATATTTAATTATACAGTTTATATATGTTTAAATAGAGATGGCATCACTTCTCATAACAACACTGTACCACCAATTCCTTTGGTGAGTTTGCACATCTGTTTTATATATATACAGGAGGTATAGAAGCATGTGTATGTTCCTACAAACATGCATACTGTCCAGGACCAGGACTGTGTGTTTCCTGCCTCAGGCTGCCAGCGCTCCTCAGCCTATTTGTTGCAACAATGTTGCGACCCCTTGTGGGTTTCTTGGCTAAAACAAGTTGCCTTGGAAACCCCCCCCCCTGACTTTTTACCAGGAAGAACTACACCCCCTCCCCTTGCCAGGGGGTGTTATCCCAGTTAATTTCCCATCAGCCCAGACCAGCATGCTGCCTCTTAGTACCAGCAGCCACCCTGAGCAGCCATCTCTCCTATCCTGGTAACATTACTGGTTTTTACCTATCCCTACATCCTGCATTTATCCCACTCCCCTCCATCGCTCCCCTTCCCCTCCATTGCTCCCCTTCCCCTCCATCACTCCCCCTCCCCTCCTTTGGTCTCATGTCCCAGTGTTCCCCCTATTTATTTGTATGTTGTTGCCCCAAATAAACACTTCAGCAAGTAAGACGGTTCCCTCGCTTGGTGTATGGGATTGAGTTAACCTGCCTGTCCCTACGCATCTCTCAGGGTGTGCTTGGGCCAGAACACATACAGGTACATTTACATGCACCATGTGTATGTTCATACAAATATGCATAGAGATATATACATGTGTAGCCGGGTTCCCGCTCACTTCTGTAGTGGGTGCATGGGAGGCTGCGGCTTATTTGGAGCTCCGGAGCTTTGCGGCGGACACTGCCGCTGCAGGACGCCACCATCTTGGAAATACTCACGCATGCGCAATAGAGTTCCCGCGCATGCTCAGTAGCAAAGTCAGTGCGGCGGCCATTACAGAGCCCCGCAAGGGACTACATGTCCCAGCAGCCCCAGGGGCTGCTTACCATGTGGAGCAGGAGAGCCAATAGGGCTCTTGGATCCATGGAAAAGGAGATGGTTACATTTGGCGTGCTAAGGATCGTGCACCAGTCGGTGCAGGGACCTCAGCGGAGCAGGTAGTGTCCAGGGGGCAGTGCTCCCTTGGACTAGGCTAGTGTTGCCCTGTAGTCCCCAAATAGGTCCCAGTCCCTCCAGTTTGTGTGTGTAGGGAGGGCCCAAGAGAGGAACGCTTCCCCAATAGCACACAGCCCCGTTATTGCAGTATTAGTACACCGGTGACGGACGCCACGCGGTGTGCGCGGCCTGCAGTCTGGGACCAGACCACAGGCAACCATAGACATTATGGGACACCCTCCAGCGGGAGCTCCCTCAAGAGGTGGACACCTACGGACAGAAGAGAATCCGGTAGAATGCGTCGTGGGATCATCTTGCGGTTCTCCGGATCCACTATTCCAAGTCAGCCTGGTCTGGCCTAAGACCAGGAAGGTACCCAACGTGCACCAACAGCCACACACTGGGGGTTGTGCTACTGCACACACCTTTTGGGTGGGCCTTCTCTGTGAACACTAGGGTGGTTAAGTGCCCAGGCTCCTCAGTACTTTGGGGGTTCCACTGGGGTGGTGTTTATTGTGTGGGTACTGTATTGTGGGGCCTGTATTATTACTGTGGTATATGGCTATATGTTCAGTAAATATAAGTTAGTTATACCCGTGTGTATATATTTATTAGCTGATTGTATTGGTTCCTGTGAGGGGTTATCCTGCTGCGCTGGGTCCCTCCCAGGTGGAGGCGCTGTATACTGATAGAACACGATCACCCCAAGCTTCCAGTGGCGGAGGATCAGGCCTCCTGTACGTTAAACAGGTAACCAGCACACGTAGTTTCCTTAGTCATGAGGAAAGGGGCTACACATCACACTTACAATATTGCGAATATAAAACTTGCGATTGTAAGTGCGAATTTTACTTTTTGAATATAAAACCTATCTTGCTTTATTGATCTGTGCTATGTATACCTTTCCCATTGCTGAGGTCCATCTCTCCTGCCATCCCCCACGAGGTCCATCTCTCCTGCCATCCCCCACGAGGTCCATCTCTCCTGCCATCCCCCACGAGGTCCATCTCTCCTGCCATCCCCCATGAGGTCCATCTCTCCTGCCATCCCCCACGAGGTCCATCTCTCCTGCCATCCCCCACGAGGTCCATCTCTCCTGCCATCCCCCATGAGGTCCATCTCTCCTGCCATCCAATACGAGGTCCATCTCTCCTGCCATCCCACACAAGGTCCATCTCTCCTGCCATCCCCCATGAGGTCCATCTCTCCTGCCATCCCCCACGTGGTCCATCTCTCCTGCCATCCCCCACGAGGTCCATCTCTCCTGCCATCCCCCACGAGGTCCATCTCTCCTGCCATCCCCCACGAGGTCCATCTCTCCTGCCATCCCCCATGAGGTCCATCTCTCCTGCCATCCCATACGAGGTCATCTCTCCTGCCATCCCACACGAGGTCCATCTCTCCTGCCATCCCATACGAGGTCCATCTCTCCTGCCATCCCACACGAGGTCCATCTCTCCTGCCATCCCCCATGAGGTCCATCTCTCCTGCCATCCCCCACGAAGTCCATCTCTCCTGCCATCCCCCATGAGGTCCATCTCTCCTGCCATCTCCCACGAGGTCCATCTCTCCTGCCATCCCCCACGAGGTCCATCTCTCCTGCCATCCCACACGAGGTCCATCTCTCCTGCCATCCCACACGAAGTCCATCTCTCCTGCCATCCCCCACGAGGTCCATCTCTCCTGCCATCCCCCACGAGGTCCATCTCTCCTGCCATCCCCCACGAGGTCCATCTCTCCTATCGTCCAACATGAAGTACATCTCTCCTGCCATCCCACACGAGGTCCATCTCTCCTGCCATCCCCCACGAGGTCCATCTCTCCTGCCATCCCCCATGAGGTACATCTCTCCTGCCATCCCCCACGAGGTACATCTCTCCTGCCATCCCCCATGAGGTCCATATTTCCTGCCATCCCCCACGAGGTCCATCTCTCCTGCCATCCCCCACGAGGTCCATCTCTCCTGCCATCCCCCACGAGGTCCATCTCTCCTGCCATCCCCCACGAGGTACATCTCTCCTGCCATCCCCCACGAGGTACACCCTCACCTGGTACACAGAGAGCAGACTTTGACACAGTTTTGGAGTTGCCTTAATACAAATTATACACGGTGAGTGGGCTGCACATCGGAGCCAGGAATTGCGTAGAAACACACTCATCATTGCACTATCATCCGCACTTAGATTCTCTTTGGTTATTTTCCCCCTATGCTCCCCCTGGATTGTGTCACTGGAGTAATACACATTACAGCCAAGTAGAGGATAGCCATGAATGGGTGAATTATGACACATTTGGTATAGATTAGTGCATTACCCTCTTCTTTCTGAAGTCCTGAGTTCATAATCTCAGGCCAGGTCTCATGTGAGTTGAATATCGGTGGTCTTATCCCAGCCCATAGGGAAAATTTGGCCACATCACAATATCACCACATAATTTAGGGCAATTCAGCACAGTTGGCAATTTGTGATCAAGAAACGCAGCAGACGATCGGAATTAATGACGTGCATTAGAAGAGCTGAATGGTAAATTCTGCGCTTTAATTGCATGTTCCACAGACCGGGCTCTGTATACCCTATCAAGAATAACATAAAGGATTGTTTATGATTTGTAAAGTGGCACCGTTTATAGATTGATTAACAAATCCGACGAGATCTTTTTTTTTTTTTTTAGAAATAATAAAACCCCAGGATTAAGTTAGGTGGGAACAACGTAAAGTTCCATATTTTAAACAGTAATTGGACAGTTTTTTTTAAGCTGATTCCCCTGAAATCATATAAACCACATAACTTTTCAAAGCCAAATTGTCTAAGGACATGAACCTTCAACCTTTGTTAATTGAATCCATTTTGCCAGCAGATTTATTACGCCCCATTCATTCACCCAGCTATGTTGGGGTTTTTGTACATTACAACATGGGACAAACAGGGCACAAAGCCGGACTATGATCAATCTGTCCCTCCTCAGAAGGTTCTGATAATGTATCTGTCTGTGTACAAACAAAACACGGAGAGACTATGGACTTTATTTATCAAACACCCTTAGGCTTATATCCCCAGAAATTACACCGGCAAAAGGACTGCTATAAAAAGATTGTGTAAGAAATAGTCATATTTTGCTAAATCTCATGCCGTTTTACATAACATTTTGTGCCTCTTGTGTAGCCACTTTATACACGTTGGTTTAGGCCTCACAGAGAATCACAGCAGTTCATGGAAGTAGGAAACCCAAGAGGTCCCTGAGCTGCTACAAATGGATTAAAGATTGTTGGGCATCTTTTCCTCTAAAGACAGAAAGGTAGAGAATGTTTCAAATTAAGGATGAGCTGGCTCAGGGGCTTGAACTTCGCACATTTTAAGTTCGGAAGTTTTAGTCAGACGAGTGAAATTTACATAGGGCCGTGGAACATAAGGGAAGGGCCGATGACTGCAGTGACGCCCTCTGCAACGTTTTAAGGGTTACGTTTTTTTAATAAGGATGGTTTGATCAGTGATTGGTTATGAGTTGGGGGGGTGAGCAAGGAGGAAAGGCAAGCTGCAGGGGCAGCCATTTTAGTAAGCCCACCTCGGTCCATGTTCCCACACTCCCGCACCTTTTGCGGTGTTGAAGATGTATGTTTTGTATGTTATGTACTTTATTTCTTGTCACGGCCCGCGGAACTTGTTGGAAGTTTTACCTGGTTCGGTTCCCAGTTGGGACATGGTAAGGTAGTAGTAATGGCGGTAGCCTTGCCGCTGGGCTTGTGCTCATCTCTGGATGTTATGGTCATATGTGCCCCTGGGGCTTTGTGGTCAGTGGCTGGCATGATAGGGTTGATTGAATTCTTTGATTTTGTAAATATTAGCTGGCAAGTTTGTGTGCTGTGAATAAATGCCGGGGCCATTTTACATCCAAGCTGATGTCAGTGTGTATCGGGATGTGGGTGGGATATCCGGGTGAGCGGGGAACACGCAGGAATCTGGGAATCAAGGCCAAATCTTCCGATATGTTATGGTTTTGGGGTTTTTTGGCAACTTATTCAGTTTGTCAATGAAAAAACTCACAAACTTTGAGGAAAAGATCGATGTTCATAAAAATTTGTCAAAACATTTAGAACTAAAAATTCCTGTTCATATTGAGTTTTTTTCTATCTTTTTTTTTTTTTTTTTTTTACAAATCTCAATACCTTTCCTATTCTATGATTTTATGTTTGCTGTGCTCATTATAATTCCCTGTAATGTATTGTCTCTTTTGTAAGGCGCTGAGTACATTGGTGGCACCATATAAATAAAAACATACATACATCTAAACAAATCCAAAGTCAATAGATTTTCAACAAAACCAAAACGTGAACTCCCTATTAGTGCTTAGTGAATCCGGGTGTTAATCTCCCTACATTTAGGGCACCAACATTTAAAGTGTAAGCCTTTCAGGCCAGGTTTCCTAATGTCTGTAAGTTCTTTATACAGAGCTGTGTATGCTGTCAGCACGGTATCAAAATAAATGATTGTTCTTATTAAACGCGTGCCCTTTTGAGTCTGACATCTACTGAATTACAGCGCGTTTCATTTAAACGGGAGTGGTTCTCATTTAATAAATTCTGTTCTTCAAAACATAAATCAAATTACACACCAAAAAGAGAGAGGTGAAAAAGTCTTTATGGGCTAAAATGGTATAACAATACTGCAAGTTCATGGCAAGCTATGAGAATCGCGAGATTTACTGTTCTACTAATAGTTATTTAAAACACATTAAATTACATGAAATATTGTCAGTATTCTATTGTAATTTATGTGATTAAATAGAACTCGCCGAATACCTTTGCTCTAAAAATGATTTATAAAGTGTTTTTATACTAAAAGCATCCAAAAGGTTCTTGGATGTCCAAGTGGAGCCATTAATCTTTCTATTTGCATTTTGCTAAAAAGTATGTGTTGCTTGATTAGTGGATATGTGTAAGCATTCTGCTTTTCTATAGGGTATTATTACTTTGACCCTTTTTGTAGTATGGTTCTGTTCCACTTGGACAAACAGATTGAGTATCCAAAGAAAATTTGATGGAAACTCTGATTCACCTTCCCTCTTCACTCTAGTAATACAAGTAATAAAAACATATTTATCAATATCTTTTTTTTTCTTCAAACCAGACTTTATAAAATATCAAGAAATAAAAAAAGCAAAGGGTCGGAGTAAAAAATGATTCATAGAAATTGTGTGATAATAAATGGGAATAAAACATGTATATAACAAAAGACAGGGTAGCCCAATGCTACAGTACATCCAGTTTGACAAAATATATATGGTAATAAGTATAAAGTTAAATACTTCAATAATAATATTTTCTTGGTCATTTAATTAAACCCTTTGGCCAAAGCGCTATAAGATAGCATGCCAACGTCATGGCATAACCAGATAGGACTATTTGGTTATGCCTTGTCGTTGGCATTCAGGATATATATATACATATACAGTATATATATGTAGAGGTATCAGTACATATATATATATATATATATATATGATGTGGTGTGTGTTGGGGTTTGAGCTTGCTGGGAATGTGTGTGTTAATAAAACATGTAAACAATTTCTCTTTTGAGGTCTAACTATGAATCTAAAATAATTAGCATTTTAAGATTTATGGTAATGTAAAAAAATAAAACACCTGGAAAACAAAATATTATCTGGTGGTATAAATGCTAATGATATTATTCTAGGTAAGGAGATCAAAAAACGGACCCTTATTGTGCTGCAGTGTCGCCTTTCCACGTCAGGGAATCCCTGAGCTCCACCCTGATGTATTCACTGACATGGATTAAGGGCTATAGGGGACATTCCATTAATTACAGCTGCTGACCGTCACTGTTTGATCCTGATACCAAGTAGTAATATCACCGGTTATACCGGCTGCACTGGCTTTTAATCCATACTAATGAGCAATAAGTAAGTGCAGTGGAATTCTTCCCATTGTTTGGAGATTGGGAAGCATTTCCAGAGGTTTAGATGGATTTACACTGAAATCAGCAGTTGGAATGATCAATATTGTTTTTGGGGTTACTGGAGTCTTGCGTGGCTGAACGTGAGTAGGTATACCGTGTACTACTTTGTATTGCCGCATGCTGGGCTGCAGTGGGGAGAGCACCTTCAGTGTGAGCATACGCAATGATACAAGGTATCCAGGAATGTACAAGATAAGGAACACCTGAGATGTATTTTACCTTACAGCAGGCGTGGTCAACTCCAGCCTTAAAGGCCACCAACAGGTCAGGTTTTTTTTTAGGATATCCCTACTTCAGCAGCACATGTGGCTCAATCAGTGGCTCAATCTTTGACTGCACCACCTGTGCTGAAGCAGGGATATCCTGAAAACCTGACCTGTTGGTGGCCTTTGAGGATGGGAGTTGCCCACCCTTGCCTTACAGGATGCAGTAACATTGTTATGAGACAGCAAACTACATGAGCTGTCAAAGGCAATTTTATTCCAGCCGTTGGAGAAATAACAGTGAATTCCAAGTATCTAAAACATGTCATAAAAGTATCCTCATTTCCTTAAAGGAAATAATGTTACCTATTCCATATATGTGCTCAGATAAGCGGCCGTTACAATGGGAGTTAGGTAGCTGTGCTGGTTAAGCTGCTAGCTTTTTATCTCTGGAGACCTGGGTTCAAGTCTGGTTGAGGTCAAATATCAAGTACAATGCTTTCTTATTTAGAGAGATGGTTTCGACATTAACATATTTTGCACCACGGTCACTTAATCTATTTACTCCTCCTGCCAGATGGGCCGGTAACGCTGCCAGCAATGCGTCTCTGGCCATAAAGGGTTAAATTATTACAATGTTTTGTGCTGTTACTGATTTTCTTTCCTACTTACTATACTTTCCAGTGATTCCCCCTCCCCCCCTCTCTTTCCCCCCCACCCCCCGAGAGCAAGTGGCAGCCAATATTTACACTTCCACAAACAAGATGTAAAAGACTCATATCTGTGCCGTGTTACGGCGTGAAGGCGAGAATCTCTGAAGACCGAATAAGCAGGTTTATCAAATTCAAATGTGAATAATAATTCGTGATTTTTTTTTTATGCCGGAGTGCCCAGGATGTCTGAGTTTCTGTAAAGCGACTGCAGGAGTCGGGTCACCCACAAATAAGCGCTATTGTCAGATAATGTGAATAAGATAGAGCCTGTGCAATTTAATTTACTGACGCTAAGGAAGAGTATATGCCCACAGCACTGCTGTATATCTCACGGCAGCCATCATTAAAACATCCAGCATTAAAACATCCATCAGCTTAAAGATGCAATTACTCCAAAAACATTTTAGAAAAGAGATAAACACTCATTAATAAATTTAGCACTTTGATTGTTTTTCTTAATGAATGGTTTTACTATAAAATGCTTTAATTGGCATTGTGTATTTCTATAATTCTGTAATTTTCACACAGACTTTAAACGGTAAAGTACAGTTTTTTTTACTCATACGAGAACAGTCAAGAAAAACATGATATCTTCAGAAATGTGGGCATTAAACAATCGTACTGTATGCTTCATATAATCGTATGTATTAGAATAACGCGAGAGACCGGCCCTTCTATGGCTGGTATTTGATTTTGTATCTTGAATGAAACCATTGAAGCCGTATATATAACCGTATGTAAAGCCGTATATATTGGGGTTTTGTCACTGTGCTCTCTGGCAGGGAGGGGTTTATAGGAACAGGCCTTGTAAGTGGTGAACCTCTGGCAATCGCTCTAACCCTAATTTTGTTAAACTAGTATGTAATCGCACCCGAAAATCAGCACATTCTCTGGGCCAAGAGGCCACTGAATTTATTTACTGATTTGCAACTTTTGCCCCAAAAAAATGACAAATAAATTCACATGGGGAACAACACAGATTCAAAAGTTCCTGAAATCCAAACTTC
Source organism: Ascaphus truei (assembly GCF_040206685.1). Taxonomy (NCBI): domain Eukaryota; kingdom Metazoa; phylum Chordata; class Amphibia; order Anura; family Ascaphidae; genus Ascaphus; species Ascaphus truei. The sequence continues at coordinate 41,590,944 of NC_134491.1, forward strand.
TTCTCTGCTTCCACTGACCAGACTTCTTCTATCCACCAACATTTGTACACAACAGAGAGGCCTCCAAGTTGGGGCTTTTAATGCAGCATTCAAAAAAGTAAACCTTGGTATGCAACAATCAGACACCATCACTGATCCCAGGCACGGGACTGCACCCCAAACACTCGCCGCCTCTTACTTATTACAGCCGTTCTTTGGATGTCTTCGTACATTTTGCTTGGTGCTTTCTCTGACGTAAACTTTAACCTAATCCCTTCAGCCTCCCCCCCCCTTTATTAAACACTTTACTTTAAAGCTATTAACTATGCCCTCCCCAGAACGCCTCTCTCATTAAGAAATAATTTGTGGGGTACACATCAGCCGTGAAAGCTTTTCACAGGAGCTGAAGAATGCCAAATCTTTGCTTCTTTCATTGGCTGTTATGAGACTGTCATCTGATTCTGTTTTGGGCTCTGAAATTATCTAAGGTTTAAAATTGTTGCCATGAAGCATAAACATTTCATTCAATGAGCAATGTACAGGCGTTGGGCGCTGGGGCGCCAGACAAAACGTGTCTGTTCCATTAAGCACTGATATTTCTAGCTCGCTGCAGATATCCGCGTGTGCAATGTATTTATCTAAACACACAGCCACTAAAGAAGTGGCCCTAAAATGTGTGTGCAAGGAGGCAGCCATCTTAAGTGTGACGGTAAACAACCCTTGTTATAGGTGTTTATGTATCCAGAGCCATCTTAAGAATGTTTGGGGCCTGTACTAAGTGTAAGTTGGGGAACTCACCCACAAAGGTCACATTTAAATTCAAGTACAGTAGGTTTTTATTGAATAACATTCAAAACGTTTATTAAAATTATGCAATATTACTACAAACACACACATTATCTATCTACGTGTCTCAGTTTTATTTGCAAAGTCACAAATAACATGAGCCAATTCGATTTTAGGAAGTATATCTGATTCGTTTGTCAAAAAAGGACGCAGCGTTCAGTCGCGGGTAAAGCAGCGACCGCAGGGCTCGTTAATACATTTCAGCGGTTTCTTTTGCCTTTCCGTTTGTGGCAAATCACGGCTTGGGAAACTCCTAAAGCCGTCTCAATGTTAGGAAATGGTGACTCCAGTCTGTCGCGCTGTAATAGATTTTTGTTGTGCGTTATTTTTAAAATACATTTCCGACACATCAATTAAACTACCTATTCCATAAAAAATGGTAGAAACATCTTTGAATATTTTTTATTTTTTTTTATAAAGTTAGGCTATATAAAATTTAAAGCAATAAACTGTTGTAATCAAATTTAAAAAATTAAATTTCCATATTTTTTTAATTAAGTCACAGTGCGTGTGTTCAGAACTACAAATTACAAACAAATATTTTGGCCATAGTATTTTGGAGCCTCTGAAAGGCCGAGGGCCCTTGGACGGTCCGGCGTCCTGGCCTGCAGCCCACAGCCAATGCCTTAACATGGCATTGTGTATATAAATCTTCCCCAGTGGCATATTTAATTTGTATTGTATGATGGGAAGTCGTAAATGTAAAATGGAATTAGGAGCCAGATAACACGACATGTGATAATAGTCTTTATCCCTTTTAGCACTTACTGCCACCATTACCTCCTCGTGTATTAATGAATCCAGGTCTGAGTTTGCACTACCTTAAACGATATTAACCCTTTGAGTGCAGTGAGGCTTCGGGAGGAGATTGCCGCTGCCCCTCCGGAACTCACCATGATGTGAGGGGTCCGTCGCTGATGATGGAACGGACGGGGTCCTTCTCCCGTACCCCACCGGAGTGCAGAGTGTGGCCTCCCCTACAAAAACAAGCAGTATTATGACATAGCTACTAAATCATGGTGCCCTTAAGAGTGCCAGACCCCGTGGCGTAGTAGCTACGTCTCAATCCCACCCAAAGGGTTAAGGATGGGAACTTTCACTGTTTTGCTTTTGCCAAAAATCGATTCATTTAGGTTTTAGATTTATTTTTACTTTTTTTAAACGAAGGTCTCACATTTTGGAACTTTGAACTTTTTGCGAGTTTTTTTCCCCTAAACTTTCGAACATTGTATTTAAAGAAACAAGAAAAAAAGGAATGGAAAGATGAGCCTTTCTTCGGTTTTGACTCGTATTTCGTTCGGATTCAAAAATGAGTTCCGAAGTTCGATGCGAAGTTTGAATCGAGATTCAGATTGTAACTGTTCGGCTCTGAGTACAAATGCCTGAATTTGCAAAGTTTAGATTTTGAAACCACGAATGTGCCCATCCTTGCAGCAGCCGAGCACACGGAACGCGTCTGCATATCATACTTTAAAAGATGTTATTATTTAGTTCAATCCGACGCTCAGGAGATATGAGCAGTTGAAAAACAAAGTGTTTGGGAGGTCATTTGGTTCAAGTTATTTATGGTGATTAGTTCTGATGTGTGTACATGTTGTGTAATATGTAGGTAAATGGTCCAGACTGGACTATGTTATCCAGGACCGCTCCACTTTCCGAGCCTGGAACATAATTACCGCACGATATCTTATAGCAGCTGCAAATTAGTTTTTTTTGGTAAAATTACAACAAAATACGTTTTTATTTGATATATTTGCTCAGTCTGGAAAATCATTTGTCCATTAAATAAAAAAAAAAGAAATGCTTGAAAATAAAAAATGTAATCATTTGTAAGGAAAGTTTGAAAGAGACCCGATCAGACTCATGATTGCGTGGAAAATTGATGCATTTATGTCGACTAATTCACATTTCTAAGGAAAGGAAACGTACAGTATCATTCATTTAACTGAATGTCATACACAGAGGACCCATGACCAACTTTCCAGGTCTTTTACTACATCAATCCAAAAACAATTCTGGTTTTATAAGTCAATAAAATAGACTAGCATTTTTAGGAGCATGTGAGACGCCAAAGGAGCTGGGAGGACAGTTCTGGGGAAATTACAGTCAATTGAATATAAAACTTTGCCAGATTAAAGATAATAAAAATCCCACTTGTCAGCGCATTCGCGTCTCATACAGGTCTGTAACCCTGCCTTTCCCCATTATCTCTTTAGCATAGAGCGCTTTCACTGCAGCCAGGGATTCTGGGAAATGACATGCAAATGAGCACTCACAGTGTGTCACCTTTTGTAACATGGGATCCCTATAAACGTACGTCAGGTAAAAGAACAAGTACAAACTTGAAGTAAAGAATCACTGAGAGTAATTTAGAGCCGGCAGTGCCAACTTTTCAAGAAATACTCATGAGTATGGAAAATCCTTGTATCTGCATAAATGTGCAACTAGAATTAATGATAAAATACCGATTGTGTTGTAGATCAGTATTTTTCATTTGATCTGCCAAATGTTAACATGCCCCGAACACACGAAAACAAAATGTTCGCAAAATTATTTTCTGAAACACTTAACCTTACGGTTCACTCACAGCTGGAGGGGTTTTGACACTTCTTTTTTTACCCACCATAACTTTTTTAATGCCAGGTTATACAGTGCCCACATACCAGCTTCACAACCAGCAACCAAGCTCCCACTGAGACACACTGAAACAACTGTCTGTGAGTAGGTTACTGGCTCTGCACTTCTTTAACACCGGCTGCGCTGAAAAGTGTGTAATGCAGCCGGCATAAGCTTATAAGGGTCCCATGTTAGAATGGGTGGGAAGTACGGAGTGATTCACTGTGCTCATTTGCATGTCATTACCCAGAATCCCAGGCTGCAGCGGAAGCACTGATTGCGAAGCGATATTGGGGAAAGGCGGTTGCAGACCTGTCTGGGACGTGTGAATACGCCTTTTTGTTTAGAAAAGGATATTTGTTCTTTTCCGTGGGGACTGATTGATGACTTGTTTCTGTATTTTTTCTCACAAACGAGGCCCCTTTAGACCTGTCCCTATTACGAAGGTATAACCTTTATGCGGACGCCCCTCTTTTTCAAGAGAAGATGGGAAAGGGGTGGGTGTTTTGCCCGTGGAAGGGGAGGGCATCTCACCCCAACCATGCAGGGACATAAGACAACAAGGGAAATCTAAGGAAAGTGAAAACCACCCAAATTTCAGGTTACCATGTGAATATTGTTTTGAAGTTGGGAAATTGAGAATGCTTAGGATCCACTGATTTTCACAAAAACATCAATCAAAAAGATATCGTCCTGTACACTTTCTAGTGGTTTAATTTGGTGCTCGCAGGGATTGAGCCTTTACACAATTTTACCAGATGTTTTGCTGAAACAAAATGACACAGCAGTGATTCAGTAACTGCTAGAGATCACACGCCATGTCTCCAAATGCATTTAGGGCAAAATATTCTAAGCAGTGATAAGCCATCAGACACAATACAGAAGGCGTCAGGATGCTGTAAGGGGTCCTATGACTTAGCACCCCTTAGTAAATATGACCTTTGGCATTTTAATGGTGCAGGGATCAGTGCAGCATTGCGCTGCTCGTCCTATCTGTGAGCAAGGACTGAGTATAACTTTAGCACAAGCCACATCTCAAATCCATCTCATTCTTGGCCTGGAGGAGTTTCTGCCCAGCAGACCCGTGGAGCATACTTCCTAGGCTCGCATTTGGAAAATCTTGAACAGATGTATGTAAAGTGCGGAAAAACTATGTGAAAGGCACATTTAGGATTTATGGAGCTGAAAATCAAAAAAGTTATGGAAATTACAGTTTTGATGGACAAAAACTTTGCTGTTAGTAGAGGTTATTTTTTTTTACAGTAAAGTACAATGTTTCAGAGTTCCATAATGCAATACACTTTGTTTTCTCCAATACAATGCTGCAGTTCCCGATGGACCACGCTGTAAAGGTGCCCTGCTGAATATATATTCGTGGAAACACACATACAAAATACCTCCATGGCCTTTCCATCCTCTTCTTTATTTAAACCGTTCAGCCTCCTTGCACACCCTGCGGGTCTCTAGCATTGAAGGGTTTATTGCTGATTTTCCACTAAACGTCAAGAAATCCTAATTAAGTCCTCACTACGATTGCATTGCAGGCCCCACAGCAAAAGTATTTAATGTGAACCATAGAAAATTAATAGTGCTTTTTCTTTCCTTAAAATTGCCTATTTCCTAAACCTTACATGGTCCAGCTACTGTAATAAATATAAATTGCATTTATTATATTTGCATGAATTATTTTTCACCACAATAAAAGGGTTTGATCTCTTAATATTGTCATCGCCAGAGGATCATGCGGACAAAATAGGAGTTAAGTAAGCAATGTTACTGTTGGTTTGAGCACTTTTCCTGTTCATTTGAGATCAGCGTCTTTGTAATAACAGCAGAAAACCCTGGTTCCTGGAAGCGTCTCTAAAATCATTCACCAGGGGGAACAAAATATGCAGACACCGTTCCAGGCTAAATTCCTGCAAAGAGAAGTGACGGGCACACACAGAGAGCCGGGAAGTGGGACGGTACCCTCGGCTGCAGGAGGGGAGAAGCTTTTCCAGTGGAGACACCTGGGCTGAGGAAAGACACCTGTTGAATGAAGCAACTTCCTCAGCTCTTGTGGTTGTATCTTGTTTAAAAGCAAAATGTACTGTGATGAAAAGGGAAACAGAACGGGGAACCGCGTATGTTACTTAAATGAAACAAATCGCATAGTATTCTGACAGTGCTGGCTGCTGGTGAAGAAATCTACAGGGACCCGTCTCTTTTCCTGTCCTGCAATTCAAAGGATATTAGGGAATGTAAAATAAAAGGGGGTTTGCAGAATCCAAAGATAACTTAGCATTCGACATTCACACTGAGATATTTTAACCACACTAAATGGGGCACAAAATGCCCTTGTGTCTTCTGGCACAGCAAGGGTTAAAGCAGCAATGCCACCTGGGATGTTTTTATGATTGTTTTTTTTTACGTAATTGGAACCAGGGCCCTTCCACCCCGGAGCTGAACTGGGATATTTTCAGCTCAACTGACCCCCTGTCACTGAGATAATTACTGCGTTAGATGCACGAGCCGGAGCTCAAGCAACAATATGGCAGTACAAATCTAACATGATCCGCGGGCCAATAGGAAAGTGGAACTTCATATGTTGCGACATCCTATAGGTGGGGCAGCGGCAGCCATATTGAATTCACAATGAGGCACACTGGGAACTAACGCAGTAATTATCTCCGTAACCAGCGGGTCCTCTGAGCTGAAAGTAGCATGGTCCCAATTATGTAAAATAGCAATGTTACCTACCCAGGATTGTTGCTGTGAAGGGGATAAAATGAACCACCATTAATATGGTGCATTGTATATTGTGGCTCATTGTTTCTATATACACTTACAATAATCCCCTGTGGCAGAAAATAAGTTAAAGTATCCAAATATAGTAAATAGTAAAACAAATCTGCATGCAATACAGTAATACAGTCAGGGCCGTCTTAACAGCATTATAGACCCCCGGGCAAAGCAGTGCACTGGGCGCTGCCTACACAACCCCCGCCGTTAATTGCCTCCCGCGAATCCGTTACAATATTCTGCTTCCATAACAGTGCAAGCAATAAAAACGGTGACATTTCTCTGGCGAATGCAGACACGCCAACTCTCCGCTACAAGTCGTTATTTTTCTTCTTCTACCGAGTTAGCGGGAGGGTTGAATGTTGAGGCGGGTGATTGGAAAATTAGTGTTAAATTCTGGTCTACGCCTTCTTGGACTAGGCCTCAGCCACGTCTCTATGCAGAGTATACACATTCTGGCACCTTCCACTAGCACTCCTTACTCCTTGAAGGTTAGCATAAGAACTCTCTCTGGAGCTATCCCAGCCTGAACTCACTCATACTCACTGCTCTACACTATATAGAAGAGCACCCCCCTCCTTCCCTGGGGAGCGGCTGGTAAGCCAGCCTATTGTCATAAGCCCCCCTTACTTCAGTGAGAGGCCAATATAACTTTATTGTTCATACCTGCTGAACAATGTATCATTGACCACACTGAACATTATAATGGATCCCCGCAAGAATCATGCCCACACTGCCCACCTTTATAGGGACTTACAGTGAGGTCAGGGCCAGGAAAAGTTAGTCCAAAGAGACTTGGCTATATATACACCAGCACTGACCAATTTCTGTTCAATAAACTGTGAAGTATTCCAATTTGAACTAATATATGATAAATGTCATGTGCATGAATATGTGTGAATAATTATAAATTGTAAACTAAACTAAATTGTAAACTACGTTTAATTCTATGATGGTGAAGTGCCTAATTAAATACAACCATAAACCTTATAAATGAACAAATGAAATTCACCACATGGAAAAGATGAAATATGGAAGGTAGTCCTTTTATATACAGAAGTTCCTCGCCAATAGGGTTATTATAGGGTCCAGGTGAAGGGAGATCTTGGATGCTTCTTAATGGATACATCAATCCAAATCTCTGACATAAGATCTATAAGAAGTGCGCGCTCCATCGTGTGAAAATGTAACAAAAGTTTTAATTTACTGTGCATAATAGAAACGCACTTACAAGGAACATACAACAAGAGCTTGATTGAAAACCGTCCACAATGCTCCTCACACATTGACATTACCCACAATGCTCCTCACACATTGACATTACCCACAATGCTCCTCACACATTGACATTACCCACAATGCTCCTCACACATTGACATTACCCACAATGCTCCTCACACATTGACATTACCTACAATGCTCCTCACACGTTACCAACAATGAGGCCCCTCCAGCTGTCACTCCCATAGGGTGGCATCCTAGAACCTTTCGGCCGTCGTGTATACTCTGCCAGTGACATCACTGATGACTCGATATAATGTGGGCGTGGCTTCTTTTCTGCAAAGTCACCCTTTACCATGTGATGGGAGAGGGGCATTACCCTGCAGGAGCACACACAATTAACCCATTAGGGTAATTAACCCCTTAACTCAATAGTAGTGCCAAATGGGGGCTACATTAGTATTATGGGGCATCAACTTACCATCCATCCACTGTCCCTCTGGCAGTGAAAGGGTTAAAGAGAAATGCTGAATAGTTGGCGTCTCCAGCAGAGAAGGGGTGAAATTCATTTATATATATTTTTTTCTAACTTGGCAGCTCAGCAAAAATGTTACAAATGGAGATCCTCGGTAACCAATGATTTGCAATATCTGCTTTATTTTCCATCGTCGGTTGCAAAAGTTGTTTCTGGAGTAAAAGTTTTGGCTTTCACCATGTTTAATTGAATATCCAGAGTCACCGCGCTCCAGTGGCTGTTCAGCGGAGTCTTAGGCCTGCAGAGGTGGAAGTGTGCTGGGAGGCCGCGAACGCACCTCTCCATGTGGGTGATGCATCGTGCAGCTGTGACCTCGCTGTCTCAGTCTGTCTTTTCTACGGCATTAATATTGTTTCACTGGAAATCCCCCTCTTCTGCATTGGTCAAAGTGCCATTAACCCCTTCGGAACAAGAGAGGTCAGCAATGTAACATATATGATAACTAAGGTTATAATGTTTGGAGTTAGGTACGTTTTGAGTCTAAATTTAAAAAGCAACGTGTTGCTGGTCCCTGTGGCAGTCAAGGGGTTAACACGAGAACACGCCATATTAGCAGTGTGTGTTTGCTTTGGGTTCTCTTTCCTGCGCTCGCACTTAGATAACAGTGAATCCGTTCACGTATTGCTAGAGAGCACAAGAAGAGGAGGTATCACTGGGCTCAGCTTATGCTGGTTCTGTACGTATCTGCTCTTTGATATCCTAACTGATATGAGTATTTATTTAAGTACTCATATTGTCAGTCTTGTAACAACCGTGGTTTGTAGCATTATGGATTTTGTTTTGTGTTTTCTTTCTAAGAACGAATTTTTTTGTGTTTATTTTGCCATTGAAAGGGTTTTTTATTTGAGTTTATGTTCCTCCAGGCTTCATTTGACCATGAAGAAACATCCAATTACTCAGATATTTTCTTTGGTTTGGCAGTACAAATCATACTGCCATACATCTGTACTTCACTAAAGCATCCATTTCGCCATGAAGCTTAGAATTGCAGCCAAATAACACTGTGCAAAGTTCAAAAAACAGGAACGAAATAACAAAATACACCTATGAAAATAATCAAACTTCTTTCTACTTTTAGATGGCTTAATGCTTGTTTGGTGAGGATGAATGCAATTTTCATTTGCGTAAAACCATCCCACATTTACAAACTTCATTTATTTTAAACGAGCGGCTGGATATCATGTTTCAGAAAGTCGGCCCAAAAATATTTAACCTCTTCGATTCTAGAAGGTCAAAAAGTGAAAGGGTTTATTAACCTTTATCTTGACCTATTGACGTACCTGGCCCACCAAAGGAGCTATTGACTTAGGAGGTAGTCAGAGTAAAAATGCGTGTTATCTTGATGCTGATCTGGCTGACCACTGCATCAGAGAGGCCAGCCCGATGTGAATTAAAGTGGAGCCCTCTTGACTTCTGTTTTTGTCGTTCATTGTCATTCACGGACGTGGTCACTACTGAAGAAAACACATAGCTGGAAATCTGGTGGCACACTGGTGCCACTGGAACCACCACAGGAAAAAGGAAGGCTTAGGTACCCAAACTGCAATTATGTAGTGGATACTAGTGTTATTGACTATGTAACACAGCACCCCCCCTCCCTCCCCCCCCCCCCCCCCGCCTCCAATCCCAGATAGGGACTGGTGTGGGAAATCTATATGCATTACCAGGTGCGTGGTGCTTTACCTGTTAGGTTCACAGGAGGCCTGTGAGAGCCTGGGGTGTATCCTCTGGAATGCTACTCACAATATACAGCCCCTCCACCTGTGCAGGATTCTGGTGTGTAGAATGACCCCTTACACAGGACCCACATATAGTAACCACATACACCAGGTTTTGGTTAAACAGTTTACTACATGCAGAATAGAACATAACACATACATCAACGACAACAACCTTAGTGTCATAGGCCGTAGCCCCACACCATATTTTCCAGAGTCCCAAGTGTCCCAAGAGTCCCCCTCCCACCCGAGTGTGGGACAGCACTGCCCACTAAGATGAGATGAGGGTTGGTGCACTTGGTGTATGATGCAGGTACCTGCCGGGTGTCTCCACCCCCGGACGCACCGATGATCTGGACTGAAGATCCCTTGATCTAAAAGAGTGATCCCACGTCGTGATCCTCCTCTGTGCTGGTATCCCACGGCAGACGGTTCCACCCCAAGATAGTCTATTATCCTGAGTGGAGTCTGATACCAGACACAATAGCCAGAGTTGCGCAGTGTAGCAGCTGTGTCCCTGGATCTCTGCAAATAACTAAAGGGGCAGGGTCCCTACCTAAGGGCCTGTCCCTGTAGCAACCCCAAACTGGTACGTGAGTAGGGGCCTAGCTGGGGCCTAGGGGGTTTTATGGCCTATTGCAGGGGCCACTTGCTCCCTGCACCTACACACCCTCCCCTGTCTGTGTCCCAGCTCCTGACTCACTGACTCAGCGCACAACAATGGATCTTTGCCTTCAGGGGAAGCTATAAGCCCTATTGGCTGCTGTGGCATCAGGTGTATCTCTGCCTCCAAGCTCCCTGGGACTTGTAGTCCCTCACAGACCTTTTTGCATTGGGGCCGCGTGCGCGATCAGTACTCCCTGTATCTGCCCACACATGTAATGGCCGCTGCATCGCCCTAACTGCACATGCGTGAACTGGGGCTGGCCCTGCGCTACGGAGCGCCTCTGCTGCCACTTCTCCCTCACTGAAATGGCCACTGCATCGCTTCTGCGCATGCGCAACACTCCGCGCATGCGCGGATATGAAAAATATGGCGGCGCCCTGCAACGGAGGTCGCTGGAAGCCTCGGGCAACGTGACCGCCCCTGCAACTCCCCGACATACCACGGGGTCCCCATTCTTCAGCAAAAGTAAGGGGAGCCAGGGGGAAGCCTGCTACAACTATAATGAAGAAGCGGGCAATGGAGTCAGGTTTGGGGGACAGGGGAGTATGAGGAGCTCCCTCAGGCATATTAAGTTTGAGGTGACAAAGGACCATCCAGGCACAGATTGCTGATGGGCAATCTGTGATTTATTGAAGGACTGCAGATGTAAGGTCAGGTGAAGATAAATATAGTTGGTCTAGAGATAATAGCTGAAGCCAAAGGAGTTAGTAAGGTTACCCAGCAATAGAGTATCTAGTGAGAACAGTAGAGGACCTAAGACAGAGCCTTGTGTAGCTCCAGCTGAGTATTGTTCCATGCACACACAAGTACTACAAGAAGAGTGTCAGCTCAGCAGCAGCACAGTGTCAGTAGCACAAGAGCAGCCAGGCACAAAAGTACTACTTGGGCAATAATTATTTAATATAAATAATAATAAATAGTACAATAAATACTTGCATTTGGATGGTACAGAAGACTAGTTTAAGCCTAAGGCTGAGTCCCCGCTGGTGCTGAGCGCGCTCATGCTTAGAGCATGAGCGCCGGGTGTCCTGCAACTTGCGGGGGGGCACATTGCGGGCTATCGAGCAAGCGGGAAAGTTTAAAAAATGTGTTTATTAAAGCGCCAAGCGTGTGTGCCCGCACATTTGCACGTGCGCATCGCGTGAGCGGGAACATGCATATATATATATATATGCATGTAACCGCGCCAAGCTCAGCGCCAGCGGGGACTCAGCCTAAGGGACTCCGAAGAGGATGATGATGATAAAGACGGAACCTTTAAAAAGTTCAATCTCTACTTCTCATGCATGAACACAGTATGCACAGCCAGGGGCACATGAACCTACTCTAGCATTTCTACGGAAATACACCTGGCACATATAACATACATACAACCTAAATTAATTATTGTTACCACATTAAAACATATTTTATTACATAGCACATTTCACTCCTAACTATAACCGGAAAAGCAAAGTTACTCTCTGCAGGTGCATAGCACGATTAAGTGGTTGAACACATTAAACAGTAAAACAAATACACGACTTCCATAACTTCACATGGCTGTTTACTGTCACACACACCATGTCCCTTTACACATTTTCCTATCAATAATGGCCACAAACTGTAAAGGCGAAAAATCTTTTTCAAAGTTCCCGAGGTCTTGAGGGACCAGAACCCTGCAGAGAGTGGAAGCTGTCCTGGCTGAGGCCTGAGATGTAAGGAGAGGCAGGGGAGCGTATAGCCTTAAAAGTGAGGGGTGGGGGGGAATTTTGTGTGTAGTACGGGATTTGATAGGAAGCCAGGAGAGGGATTTCAGCAGGGGAGACACTGAGACAGATTTAGGAAACGTAATGTGATTCAAGCAGCAGCATTAAAGATAGATTGTAGGGGAGACAGGTGAGAGGCAGGAAGGCCGGACAGCAGGAGGTTACAATAGTCAAGACGGGAGAGAATGAGGGCTGTGTAAGTTATAGCAGTAGAAGAGCGTCAGAGAAAAGGGTGTATCTTTGCAATATTGTGGAGGTGAAAATGACCGGTTTTAGTTAACCTGTGAAGGTGCGAGGAGAATGTGAGGGAGGAGTCAGGTGTGGCCCCTGGGCAGCGTGCGTGTGATACTGGGTGTATGAAAGTACTTCTAACAGTATTGTGGAAGTGAGCTACGATCCCCCCTCCCGCCGTACCCCTGTTTTGGTGAGTTGCGCTGTAATGTTGTATTGTGCCTGGTGACTCCAGTAAAATGAAACCTGCTTGTTTAGCTCCTTCATTCTGTCCGGCGTTGGCGATCCCGGTGTAAATTGTCCAGGTCTCCGGTGACAGTCTCTTTTCTGGTTGAAACGTATTGTAACCCTAAAAGGCCATCTTAATTCCATAGGGGGGTTACATTATTAAGAACGAGCTCCGCAGTCTCTGCTTCAACCGTGATTGTATGCTCTTTCCTCGATGACAATCGAATCAGATATACTTCATAAAATCAAATTTGATGATGTTATTTGTGACTTAGCAAATAAAAAACAGAAAGAGACGCGGAGATAAATACATTTGTGTTTGTAGTAATATTTGCAGAATTTTAATAAAAGTTTTAAATGTTGTTCAATAAAAACATACTGTATTTGTATTTAAATATGACTTTTGTGGGTGGGCCCCCCAATTTAAATTTAGCCCAAGGCCCCAAAAATTATTAAGAGGCCTCTGCTGTCAATAGTACTTTACTTAGCTTGCTATGCAGTACGGATGCAGTGCGGATGCACAGTATGGATGATGCAGTGCGGATGCGCAGTATGGATGCAGTGCGGATGTGCAGTATGGATGCAGTGCGGATGCACAGTATGGATGATGCAGTGGGGATGCAGTATGGATGCAGTGTGGATGCATTACAGATGCAGTATGGATGATATAGTGCAGATGTAGTATGGATACAGTGCGGATGCGCAGTATGTATGCACAGTATGGCTGCAGTGCAGATGCAGTATGGATGCAGTGCAGATGCAGTGCGGATGTGCAGTATGGATGCATTGCAGATGCAGTGCGGATGCGCAGTATGGATGCACACTATGGATGCAGTGCAGATGCAGTATGGATGCAGTGCAGAAGCAGTACAGAAGCAGTACGGATGCGCAGTATGGATGCAGTGCGGATGTGCAGTATGGATGCATTGCAGATGCAGTGCGGATGCGCAGTATGGATGCACACTATGGATGCAGTATGGATGCAGTGCAGAAGCAGTACGGATGCGCAGTATGGATGCAGTGCAGATGTAGTATGGATGCAGTGCAGAAGCAGTACGGATGCGCAGTATGGATGCAGTGCAGATGCAGTGCGGATGTGCAGTATGGATGCAGTGCGGATGCAGTGCGGACGCAGTATGGATGATGCAGTGCGGATGTGCAGTATGGATTTAGTGTGGATGCATTACAGATGCAGTATGGATGATACAGTGCGGATGCAGTATGGATGATACAGTGCAGATGCGCAGTATGGATGCAGCATAGAGGATGCAGTGCGGATGCAGTACGGATGCGCAGTATGGATGCAGTATTCACGGAAATCTGCAGGGATCTTTTTCATTTCAGGAGATATTTTGTTCTCCAATGCAACTACAACACACATCACTGCGAAATGCTCAAAGAACTAGATTGGTCATCACTAGAGTCTAGGCGCAAAGTTCACCTTTCCTGTCTTGCCTTCAAATATTTTCTGGGCAAGCTACCCAGCTACCTGAACAAGCTCCTCACCCCTACCACATGCAGCACCTATCACCTGACATCTGACTCCAAAAGGTCCCAAGGCTCAACAAAGTATCCGTCCGCTCTTCCTTTTACCGTGGATCCCAAAACTGGAACAACCTACAGGAGACTCTCACATCCACCACCAGTTTAAGTTCTTTCAAAACTAAAGCTGCCTCACATTTTAATCTGGTCTGTAACTGTTACATACGCCTATAATATACATCTTCTCTAACTGTGCATGCAATGTCTTGTATATAATGTATACCCTGTTCATTTATGTAACTGTATTTGTAACTATGTATTATTTGTCATATTAACTATGCCCAGGACATACGTGAAAACAAGCGGTAACTCTCAATGTATTACTTCCTGGTAAAACATTTTATAAATAAATAAAATACATTTTTTTTCATTTTTAGATATGGGAAATCTGTGCCTCTCTGCTGATGGAAATCACACGGCATCTCGAGGACGGGACACGCCAGTGAGGAAAGCAGCAAAAACAATGTTTAATACGCAACTGAAATGTAGAGAACAATATTATAGTTTCTTATCCGGGGTTGGAAAGTACAAGCATTTGGTAAAAAAATAAAATGGTACGCGCCCCTGGACAGTATTACAACTTATACGCCATACTGCTTTCTGATATTAAACAAATCCTGCAATATCTCCGTGGAGATTCCTGGCTACAGAATGGCTGCAGAAATCTGATCTCAGGATAATTAGTGAAAAAATCTGCCTGACTTCCCAGCTAAATCCCCCAAACTCCCTTGAAGTCACGACAAGAGAAAAAGCGCCACTGGCTCTAGTAATCTTTATCAGCCAAAAAGAAAATGGGAAATCTACGTTTGTATTTAAACAACAATCGAAGTATTGTACAAAAAGTAGTGATACTGTGCACAAATGCAAGAGATCGAGCTCTTGTTAGCGCCCTGGATGCTACAGTAATTCTGACAGCATTTATGCTTCCAAATGTATTTAAGCAGGGATTTCCCAAAAGCTCCAGCTTTCTACGATAGAGACAAAGGAGCTTCTTAGATGCGCCCATCTTAAATGTGACCGACCGAAAGTATGTATGTATGTATGTATGTATGTATATCTGTATGTATGTATGTATGTATGTATGTCTGTATGTATGTATGTATATCTGTATGTATGTAGGTGTTTTTCTTAAGAGCGTCTTCAGCATTTAACCCCTTTGATGCCAGAAGGGCATGCAGCTCATTGCTAATCAACCATTTTCCTGTCACCCATGGCAGCAAAATGTAACAATTGAATTACAAAAAGAGACAAGTATCTTGATTTATGAGTTTGGAAATGTGTCTTTTAACTCTGGCTAAATGTGAAGGCAATTCCAAGTACAGACAGCTTCCTATTAAACAGAGTGGTCCCAAATGAATGATTCTGTATTTGCATTACAGCCAGGTTAAAGAGCATTTTAAAACACACTTCAATTGGAGAGCCGACATAGGTTTGCCAAACTCAAAGCTGGTGAGCCGTTTAGAAGTTTCCTGTGCTACATGTTCATTAACAGTCTGCAGACTGAGTCACGGCTAGAAGGTTATTGCACACGGAGTCTGCATTTGTCATTCGAAAGAGAATGCATTTGTAAAAATGTGTATCACATAATGTGGAACGAGATCTCTGGTAACCGGTACAATTAACTGAGTTTAATTCCCATTGCATCATGTCTACCGATGAACTGGAGAGATTTAGGAATAAATTCATGACCTGACCCTGCTCGTCTGAGAAGGACAAGCTTCAAGGTTAATGCAACACATCTATAAGACCACTTTTGGAATAAAAGTGATTTTGTTTTCTAGCACCGGGGGAAGTTCTCCTTATAATACCTGTCGTTGGGGTTCCTTGTTGTAACCTTTTTAGGATGCTTCCACTGCATCTTTTTGACCCCCAGTAAATTCTATAAGGCAGGCAATATTGATATGTACACAGTAAACGAGGCCTTTCTCTCTTCTAGGTCAAGAAATGTGGTGATTGTGATAACAATGCATTTTAGTACTGGCCCACTTAGAGCCCAAACTATATCAGGGGCAGTGATAGGAATCAAAAAACGGACTGAGAGAAAAAGTGACTTCAATTGTCTGTTTTAGAAAATGTAACAATACATGAAAGAAGATACTGCAGTGCCACAGGCAGTAACATATTACTGCTAGCAACGATGAGCATTGTTCTTCAACACAACGTCAATGGCCATATTTATTTACTGGGTCAACAGAGGTAAAAACCTTCTGCTTCAAGGGGATTCATAACCGGTAAGACCCCAAATCAATGTATAACAAATGGAATAATAATTACTACTACTAATAATAATAATACTTTGATCGGGGCGAGTGTTGCTTTAACTCAGTGTGTTACTTCTATATGGCTGTGATTTAGAGCATACGGATTAGCTCTCCATTTGGCTCTCTGTGAAAGTGATATATTTGGGAGGCCGCGTATCCAGGAATGACATCACGACTTGGCTGTGTGCTGTGTCTGCATTTGTGTAGGTCATTCTAGGCAAGTTCTTGGCTCTCCCCAGCACTGGACAGTGTAAAACTCATTCAAAGCTGATCAAACCTGACTTTTTATTGTTATTGTGTATTTTTGTGCTGTTATTTGTAATTGCTCCGGGTTGCGGGGCTCTTGTGATTATGAATGTGAAGTACTTATATCCTTGGCTATAATTACAGAGAAAAGCTGCAGATGTTTCTTCTCTGCCCTATTGCATTTGCTATTTCACCTCTCCCTTTCTCTTGCATCTTATTATCAGATTTCAGATTCAGATTTCCAATTGTGACAATTTTCCTAATCCACAGGGGTTTGTGATGTATACACAAGGTCACAGAGGATTAACCCCTGAACTGCAGGGAAACCTGCAACATAATGGACCGCAATTCAGCAGGCAGCGGCACACTCCAGTAGTATGTGTATGTGTGTGTGTGTGTGTGTGTGTGTGTGTGTGTGTGTGTGTGTGTGTGTGTGTGTGTGTGTGTGTGTGTGTGTGTGTGTGTGTGTGTGTGTGTGTGTGTGTGTGTATATATATGTATATATATATAACATTTAAAAATATACATATATACACATGTCAATGTTTAATTTATAGAATTACTTATTTTGTTCTTCATTTATTACATTTACCGGGACTGTACTTTACTGATTTATTTCTGGTAGACTGGAAACTTTCCATCTTAATAAGGGAGACTTAATGGAAAATAAAAACTGCTCCCGCATTTTCATTACGAATCTCACCCAGAGGAGTTTCGGGATCTTGGTCGATACTATCCTTGGATAAGATTAAAAAAAGCCCTTTACTGGCGAGAGGTTACCGCAATGCTTTGCCACGAAATGTAACAAGTTCACATTCCCAGTGACTGATTACTTTTAATAATATACTGTAACAGCACTGTTATTTTTATGTTTTCACATGTTCTGTTGTTGTTATATCTTTCACACACATTGTACTGCACTATAGAATATGTTGGTGTTACAGTATATCTTTCACACACATTGTACTGCACTATAGAATATGTTGGTGTTACAGTATATCTTTCACACACATTGTACTGCACTATAGAATATGTTGGTATCTTAAAAAAGAATGATAATTAAGAAAATGTCGGCCTGGCGATAACGATGGGAATGTAGCACGCAGGGATATGTAACGCGCAGGGATATGTAACGCGCAGGGATATGTAACGCGCAGGGATATGTAACGCGCAGGGATATGTAACGCGCAGGGATATGTAGCACGCAGGGATATGTAACACGCAGGGATATGTAACACGCAGTGATATGTAACACGCAGGGATATGTAACACGCAGGGATATGTAACACGCAGGGATATGTAACACGCAGGGATATGTAACACGCAGGGATATGTAACACGCTGGGATATGTAACGCGCCGTTACATAGTTACATATATATAGTTACATAGTAGATGAGGTTGAAAAAAGACATAGGTCCATCAAGTTCAACCTATGCTAAATTTAGACAACAGATACTTTATCCTATATCTATACTTACTTATTGATCCAGAGGAAGGCAAACAAAAAACCCAATTAAGGGGAAAAATGAATTCCTTCCTGACTCCAAGAATTGGCAATCGGATTAATCCCTGGATCAACATCCTTCCCATGTATTCTTATTTGGTATATCCCTGTATACCTTTCCCATCTAAAAAGATGTCCAACCTTTTTTTGAACAACTCTATTGTATCTGCCATCACAGTCTCCATGGGTAATGAATTCCACATTGTAACTGCCCTTACTGTAAAGAACCCTTTCCTTTGTTGCTGGTGAAATTTCCTTTCCTCCAACCTTAAGGGATGACCCTGAGTCCTTAGTACTGCCCGTGGGATGAATAGTTCTTTTGAAAGCTCCTTGTATTGTCCCCGAATATATTTGTATATAGTTATCATATCCCCTCTTAGACGCCTCTTTTCTAATGTAAATAAATCTAATTTAGCTAGCCTCTCCTCATAAGTTAGATTGTCCATCCCCTTTATTAATTTGGTGGCTCTTCTCTGCACTCTCTCTAGTTCCATAATGTCTTTTCTTAGGATTGGTGCCCAAAATTGTACTCCATATTCAAGATGTGGTCTTACTAGTGCTTTGTAAAGGGGCATAATTATGTTTACTTCCCTTCCATCCATTGCCCGTTTGATGCAAGATAAGATCTTGTTTGCCTTTGCAGCTACTGCATGACATTGGGCACTATTGCTAAGCCTGCTGTCTACAAGCACTCCTAAATCATTCTCCATCAAGGATTCCCCCAATATATCTCCATTTAATTTGTAAGTCGCCTTTTTATTCTTGCATCCCAAATGCATAACCTTACATTTATCTGTATTAAACCTCATTTGCCATTTACCTGCCCACATTTCCAGTCTCTCCAAGTCCTTCTGAAGAGAAATTACATCCTGCTCTGATTCTATTACCTTACACAATTTAGTATCATCAGCAAAGATGGAGACTTTTCTCTCGATCCCAACCTCAAGGTCATTAATAAACAAGTTAAAAAGCAGGGGTCCCAGTACCGATCCCTGAGGTACTCCACTCACGACTTTAGCCCAACCTGAAAAAGTCCCACCCTCTGTTGTCTGTCCTTTAACCAGTTTTCAATCCAGGTGCATATATTATTACTGAGTCGAATTTTCTTTATTTTGTACACCAACCTCTTGTGTGAAACCGTATCAAAAGCCTTTGCAAAATCTAAGTAGACCACATCAACTGCATGACCCTGGTCTAAATTCCTACTTACCTCCTCAAAGAAACAAATAAGGTTAGTTTGGCAAGATCTATCCTTCATGCTGACTATTACTAATAATTTTGTTTTCCATTAGGTATTCCTGAATATTATCCCGTATTAAACCTTCAAGTAGTTTCCCTACTATTGAAGCCAGGCTTACAGGTCTGTAATTTCCCGGTTGTGATCTAGCTCCCTTTTTAATTATAGACACCACATCTGCTTTACGCCAATCTTGTGGTACTGAGCCTGTGGAAATGGAGTCCGTGAATATTAAATATAATGGTTTGGCTATTACTGAACTTAACTCATTGAGAACTCTTGGATGTATGCCATCGGGGCCAGGTGTCTTATTTACTTTAATTTTTTCAAGTCGCTTATGAACTTATTCCTCAGTTAACCAATGGATCATTAATATGGAGGTTGTGGCTTCCTCCTGCGGCACTACTATTGAACTTGATTCTTCCCTGGTAAACACAGAGGCAAAGAATTTGTTTAATACCTCAGCTTTTTCCTTATCTCCCATAATCTGCCTGCCCATCTCACACTGAAAGGGTCCTATATTTTCTTTTCTCATTTTGTTGTTATTAAGGTACTTAAAGATTTTTTTAGGGTTGACCTTACTTTTTATTGCAATCCTTTTTTCATTATCCATTTTTGCTAATTTGATTGCCCTTTTGCAATTTTCTTTACATTCCTTATAATTCTGATACGATGTCTCTGTCCCTTCTGACTTAAAGAATCTAAACGCCTTCCTCTTCTTGTCCATTTCCTCCCCTACCTGTTTATTTAGCCACATTGGTTTTGACTTATTTCTTTTATACTTAATATCCAAGGGTATACACTGATAAGTGTGCTTTTCTAACAATGTTTTAAAGACTGCCCATTTATCTTCTATATTTTCCCTGCAAAAAACATCATCCCATTGTATTACTACTAGATTAGACCTCAGTTTATTAAAATCTGCCTTTCTAAAGTTTAAAGTAGTGATTTGTAACACACAGGGATATATAACACGCAGGGATATGTAACACGCAGGGATATGTAACACGCAGGGATATGTAACACGCAGGGATATGTAACACACAGGGAATGTAACACGCAGGGATATGTAACACGCAGGGATATGTAACACGCAGGGATATGTAACACGCAGGGATATGTAACACGCAGGGATATGTAACACGCAGGGATATGTAACACGCAGGGATATGTAACACGCAGGGATATGTAACACACAGGGAATGTAACACGCAGGGATATGTAACACGCAGGGATATGTAACACGCAGGGATATGTAACACGCAGGGATATGTAACACGCAGGGATATGTAACACGCAGGAATATGTAACACGCGGGGATATGTAACAAGCGGGGATATGTAACAAGCGGGGATATGTAACACGCGGGGATATGTAACACGCAGGGATATGTAACACGCAGGGATATGTAACACGCAGGAATATGTAACATGCAGGGATATGTAACAAGCGGGGATATGTAACAAGCGGGGATATGTAACAAGCGGGGATATGTAACACGCAGGGATATGTAACACGCAGGGATATGTAAAACGCAGGAATATGTAACATGCAGGGATATGTAACAAGCGGGGATATGTAACACGCAGGGATACACTACCGACACACTTTATCCTAGCAGGGCTAGTTCCGCAAGCCGGGGGATGCCCCGGCTTGCTAGCCCCACTCCCTCGGCGTGCCGCGCGTCACCGATGCGCGGTCACGCGTCATCGGGTGTCAGCGCCCCCTGCACGCACGTCCAGGGCTCCCCGAGGGATCCAGGGCTCCCCTGATCGCGGGACAGCGGCAGGGGGTTCCGGGGGACCCGGCGGACCCGGCAGCGGTAGGGAGAGCGCCCCGATCGGAGGGCGCTCTTCCGCTGCTTCGGCGCGCGCCCGTCACCCTCCGGCGCGCGCCAGGTTACTGCTGCGGCCGAGAACGGGCAAATGCTTGAATAAACTCGGCCGCAGCAGTATGTAACATGCAGGGATATGAAAAACGCAGGGATATGTAACACGCAGTGATTCGATTTAAACTCTTAAAAGTTACAAAAAAGTCCTCTTAAAGAGAATAACATGAAAAAAAGGAGAAAAAGTGTTTACAGCGCTAATGCTAAAGTGAGATAAATAACAATATTATTGTTACAGTAATTACTAAAAAAACTTTACTTATAAAGTGAGGCTGCCTAGGCAAAAAATGACCAACACAAATCAACAAAGACTTAACAAGTGAAAACAACCGACGCCTCTAATAAAATGACTTGGTGAATATAATCTGACCAAGTAGAGAGTCCAGTTACGGTTACAGAACAGGCCTGAGGGGGACAGTGTCTTCCTATTAAAGAGAAGATATATTTGGCAACCTAAACTACTTATTTAACCCCTATGATGGTCAGAGGGAACTGCAGCACGCTGCCTGGCTTCTCTGCCAGAGAAGGGATTACCCAGAGATCTGGATTTAAGTGCATCAATTTTAAGTAACTGAAATAAACAGAAAACTAAATCTGTTTCTGAGATCACTTAGATTCATTTTAAAAGAAGTCTCTAAAAAATGCAGAATATCTTCCCCCCCATGATCTGTAAACACTAGAGGACAATGTGTATCGTGTTCTGTCCTGTCAAACGCAATAAAGAGCGCGGAGAACATTGTGCAGATGCGCGAGCCATGCTCAGCAATGCTCAGCAATCCTTCTCCATGCCCCATAACGGGGCACACCTCTGTGAGTG
Organism: Ascaphus truei; assembly: GCF_040206685.1. Taxonomy (NCBI): domain Eukaryota; kingdom Metazoa; phylum Chordata; class Amphibia; order Anura; family Ascaphidae; genus Ascaphus; species Ascaphus truei. The sequence continues at coordinate 41,613,011 of NC_134491.1, forward strand.
GGCTGCTGATACTGATAATGAGTGAGGCATATGCCAGGTTATATAATATATAACAGAAATAAGCTGGGTGAGTTGTGCACATTTTACACTAAAGTTGGCAAATCATTTGAAATTTGGCATTTTATTTTAGCCCCCAAAATTGTGAAGATGGCAAGATTTGGCAAAAAATCACCAAGCATTAAAAGCCAAGGGCACGGATACGCGGACCTTTATATACTGCCATTTTTGCTCAATTCTGGTGAAAAGTGGCAAAATTCTGGCCAAATTGATTCCATCTACTACATTTTGAGCAATGGAAACTTTTGCAAAAATATGAAGCAAATTTGAAGACATTTGCACATCCCGCTGTGAACCTTGCTCTGATAGTGTCTGCCTTACAATTAAGGACAGGATTCTGACATTTGACAGAGATTTATTAACAAAGGAAAGTTTTAACTACTTCAGACCTGACAGGGTTATAAAAGCTGGAAATACTTGATATACCCCTACAAATAATACTTGTTACTTGTGTAACCCATGTTCCCCCCCCCCCCAGACACAGATGGCTATCTAGGGTGTAGTGAGGCTGGCTACGTGTACTTGGGTGGTGCGTACCTGCTTGGAACAGGAGGGCCTGAGTCTCCCGCGTTGGTGTTGGGGACAACAGGACCAGGCTTCTGGGGTAATTGCCTTCATTCTTTAGTGGTGCAGCGCCTCCATTCTCTATAAGCCCCAGGGATGTGGGGTAGGACCCTTACAGAGAAGACCCTGGTCCCAGGGGGAATGCTCCTTAACTCACACACAGTCTCTTGGTAAAATATCAGCAAGGTCTTTATTGTCTGGCAACATGGTGAGGTAGGTCTCAGCAGTTCATGCAAAGTCAACAGTTCATAGGAAGCAGTGCTCCCTAATGTACAGGCCTGTTCTCTCCTCTCCATCCCTCCAAGTAGGCTTCACAGCAGGATGGTCTGTGGGGGGCCTCAATACCCCTATGCCCACCTCAGAGGGTATCCTCTGGGTGGGGATTGATTCTCCCCCTCACCCCCTTAGCTGGGTGAGGGGCATTGGTCCACTCTGCTGCTGCTCACTCTCCAAACTCATAGGTTGGTCTCCTTACTCCCTCTTCTGTACGTAGGACAGAACATCCCTCCTCTCCTCCAACTCCCAGGACAGACAAGAACCAACTGCCACTGACAGGAACTGGCCACTAAATAGAGTCAGCCCTGCCCCTCATGATGTCAGCAGGACCTCCCCTCTGTCTAGGCCTGCACAAAGTCAGGGGGCTCACCTCCATCACTCCAGGCAGGGCTTGAAGGGGGAAAACCCATGGTTACTACTTGCGCCTGCCCTTACCAGGGCTTACTCCAGTAGGAGAAAGATAAGGCGCCCGCTCTTACTTACAGGGGCTAAACTCTCCCTCTGGTGGAATCCAATGGTCCCCACTTGGACCTACTTTTAGCAGCACCATCCTGCAGCGAACAAACCTGGGAACACAAACACAAAACATGGCAGTTTATTGTTCATAGACAATACCAGGTGAGATAAGATATCAACAGAATACAGTTATTCCCAGTGGGGAGAACCCTAATAATAATGCTTCGGGTCAGGCTTCCGTACCCTTCTACATTATGGTCAGTTACGGTCACATGATATGACTGTACTGACCCAGACTCGGGCCGATATATTACATTGTGCATGTATATGCCCCGTCCTATACTCCAGATCCTGACCAACTCACTGATCCTGTCCTGATTGTGGTAGCCTGCCTTACCAAACTTCGTCCGCAAGTACTCTTGTACGGCTTCTCAGAGCCAACTATCCCTGTTCTCCTCTATCTCTCGCATTATGGGTTCAGGCACATAAGGGTATTCATAACTATGGGACTGCCTATACCTAGCCACTATGGCTCTGTCTGCTCGGCTCAACTTGGTCAAGTTCTTCCGACCCGCCCTGCTTGGCAGCACCCAAAACTCCGGTTCTACAGGGGCAATGTCGTCATACAAAATACTAGGCCCCTTTGGCAGAATGATCTTCTGTTCTATCTCCCGGTACCGATGCTCTATTTTATCCACCACCTCCTGGGGAGTATAGGCACCTACCACCCACCAATAATCAACTATGTCATTTCTGATGAGTACGAACCTGGTGTGGTCCATACCTTCATGATACCCGGTGAACAGGGGTGCCCACCACTTGTTACGGTGCTCGTACTCTGATAAGGGCTACCTGTATCTACCTCCGACTCCACTTGTGATGAGACACTGGACGTACCCGCCTCTGTAGAGCGCGAGCAATCTCTCCTCCCTTTGTCATTGATGTACACCGTAGGGTTCATCTTGTGAACCACTTCACTTACAGGCCCAGCCTCTGCTGTAGTGTGGGACCCTCGGGCCCTCCCTCTAGACGCAGGAGAAAAAGGCACAAGGTTAGGTATACGAATTACATTATCATACGGTATCTCCCCATCAGACCCTTCATCGCTCAATTCCCAATCCCTTACATCTCTTGAATATTTGGGGTACTTGCTCAATTTATCCCCGCTGGGTCCCGGTGGTAACACTCATGACGGGGCAGGGGCAGTGGCCGGAGCGATGGAGCTAGGGGTTGGGGCTGGGGCAATGTTCAAATCAGTGTCCAGCAAGCGGGTAATACCGCGACCAGTGGGCATCTTCTTGGTTGCTCTCTCCGCTGAGCCCCGTGGTCCTCTGGAAGGACCTTGGCCTCTCAGAGTGGCCATTGCAGCTGCCATTGCGGCTCTCCGTGGGGAGAACAGCGCTCCCGGGCCTCTTCTCCAGTCTGACCCGGAAGTGATGTCATCGCTGGTGCCCGCGGAATCTCCATCCGCTCCGTGGTCACGCACCGGAAGTGCGTCGAGGACCGGAAGGGGCGGTGGTGGATCATCATGTCCGCGGACGGGTAAGTAGGCCGCACGCCTCTCCTTCTCGTCCTCTGCAGGTTCCGTCTTCGCCTAGCGGGAGTAAGGGGGTGGTGGAGTCTCCTTACCTCTCCGCTGCAGGCTGATGTACTCGGTCCCTCTGGATCCGTCTCCGACGCCGTCTCCGCCGCACTGGGAGTCACCACGGCCGTGGGACTTCAACGGGCCTCAGGCCGCACCAGCGCTCGCCGTCGGGAGGTGTCGGGACTCGTCTTCTCCATCTCTCCGGTAAGTGGACCGCCCTCTTTGTTACAGCTGGGGTGGTTCGCCGGTAGGCGCATCGCCACCGATGGGACGCCATCTTCCTCCTCCGAAGATAATTGGATTGGGTCCTCCGCAAGGGAGTCACCGGGTTCTTGGGCGGTACCGCCAGTGGGTAGTGGTACAAAACGAGCTTGTTCTGGTACCTCCACTGCAGTTGCGCTCTCCTCCGCCGACGGTTCTCTCGGCTCAGTAGCTGGCTGCACCTTGGTTGCTACCGCATGGGTGACGCGGGGAACTAGGGCAGCCTTGTCTTTTATCTCCGCCACTTCCGTTAGTGTTCCCGGAGAGGCACCCCGTGGGGTCTCGATCAGTGGCCATGGCTCGTTAGGCCAGAGGTAGTACGTGCCACATTTAGGGCATCGTGCTTTCGTGCTTGGGACCTGTCCGGGTGTCCCGCAGTGGACTCACAGGCCCTCAATCTCCACTACCAGTAAGCCTCCTGGAAGCTGGTAAATCGTGGTGCTCAGTTCGGCCATATTTCGCTCAGGGGTGGAATAGTTCAAAGTTTCGGCTCCTCTCTCTGTGAATGTCAGACAGAAGTGAAGCTCCTCGCTCTCACTTCCTGTCCCTCCCTTCGCTGGGGAAGACTCTTCTGATTGGCTCTCCTTGTGCCCCCTCCATCTGGTGGAAGCAAGAGGAGGGGCACTCCTTCTCTCAGTATGACGTGGCCTTGTCTGTTGGCCAGTCAAAGCACAAGTGGGTGGGCTTTCGGCTTTCGCGCCGCTCCGCTCCTTATGCAGGGGATCTGGGTGTGGCGCCAAACCCCTGCACATCTCCCTCCACATTTCTCTCACAGTCTCTTTGCACGATTCACATGCGTGCTCCAGGATTGGCGGGAGTCGCCATTTTAACTCGACTGCTTACTGCTGGGCCGTGGATGGCGCTGCGGTCGCCATTTTGAACTCTTTCATGCTCCGCGGAGCACATGTAGTGACGGCCGCCATCTTTGATGACCCCTCCAAATGTATGTCACCGCTATTCTCAGTGTCTAGTGCTAAACTCGTTCCTCGACACTGACTGTACCCATTGACACACTCTGATGCTCTCTGCATGCTTTCTGTGATTGCTTTACCCACTAGTATGATGTGGCATACCCCAGGCTAGGCAGAACTCCTTCTCTGTGCACCGCACTCGCTGACGGTTCCTACAAGTACTCTGTGGTGTGTTTTATGTGGGTGCTGGCTAGTGTACCAGGCATCTCCCTAAGTACGGGCGTCTCCTACTTTTGGCCACTCATAGTGCGGGCCCTGGGCCATGGTCCCTGGACAAGTTAACAGGCTAAACCCCCAGTTGCCTCACACTACCTGCCTCAAGGGACTAGGACAGCAATAGCCATACACCCATCTAGGGCACCCAGGGCGTACTGTGCGGGAGTCCACGCTCCCCTGACTACCCCTGGTATGATATGCCCTACTCCATAGCACTTGCACGGAAGGTGCACTTCCCTCCTCCCGTTCTGCTTTGCTGAAAGCCTGACCTGTTTGGGATCTCAGCAGCTCGCCTCCAAATGTAACCCATGTCCCCCCCCCCCAGACACAGATGGCTATCTAGGGTGTAGTGAGGCTGGCTACGTGTACTTGGGTGGTGCATTCCTGCTTGGAACAGGAGGGCCTGAGTCTCCCGCGTTGGTGTTGGGGACAACAGGACCAGGCTTCTGGGCTAATTGCCTTCATTCTTTAGTGGTGCAGCACCTCCATTCTCTATAAGCCACAGGGATGTGGGGTAGGACCCTTACAGAGAAGACCCTGGTCCCAGGGGGAATGCTCCTTAACTCACACACAGTCTCTTGGTAAAATATCAGCAAGGTCTTTATTGTCTGACAACACGGTGAGGTAGGTCTCAGCAGTTCATGCAAAGTCAACAGTTCATAGGAAGCAGTTCTCCCTAATGTACAGGACTGTTCTCTCCTCTCCGTCCCTCCAAGTAGGCTTCCCAGCAGGATGGTCTGTGGGGGGCCTCTATACCCCTATGCCCTCCTCAGAGGGTATTCTCTGGGTGGGGATTGATTCTCCCCTTTACCCCCTTAGCTGGGCGAGGGGCATTGGTCCACTCTGCTGCTGCTCACTCTCCAAACTCATAGGTTGGTCTCCTTACTCCCTCCTCTGTACGTAGGACAGAACATCACTCCTCTCCTCCAACTCCCAGGACAGACAAGAACCAACTGCCACTGACAGGAACTGGCCACTAAATAGAGTCAGCCCTGCCCCTCATGATGTCAGCAGGACCTCCCCTCTGTCTAGGTCTGCACAGAGTCAGGGGGCCCGCCTCCATCACTCCAGGCAGGGCTTGAAGGGGGGAAAACCCATGGTTACTACTTGCGCCTGCCCTTACCAGGGCTTACTCCAGTAGGAGAAGGATAAGTAGCCCGCTCTTACTTACAGGGGCTACACTTGCATTTTGTAAGTGCTCACTTACACTCTCCAAATTACAGACTGATACATTCAGGAGAAAACTGAACGAAATCACCTTGTTGCTTAAAACTTTGATAAATAAAACCCTCAAAATATTCCTATATGTAGTAACTCCCAGAAGGCAGGGCAAGTAAATGCTTGCATGGCTGACCTCTCAGGCAGTGACGGGGTTAAATACGAGACTTACAGTAGAGGCTCTTAACTAATCAAAACAATATTATTTTAATTTCAAAGTGACGGGGAGAGAGACTCATTTTTAAAGCAGGTCTTTAAAAAATATCACAATTCCATATGGCTTTAAAGGTTGCAGAAAAAAGCAGATTGCATCAATAACTCTGTAAAACAGAAAGCTAACATACTTCACAGTGAAATATGTGATCAGGATGTGAAAAAACGGCTGCAACATTTTGGGAAATAGAACTAGAATCTGTCACGGTGCCGGTCCTAGGACTGCACTCTGATCCGGGCCTGGAGAACCCGGTTACAGGCCCCTCTCTACATTCATACAGAAGCCAGTGGGGGGATACAGGCCCATTACAATGAGACCGGTATCTCGTTTTTCATGTTCACTGACAGCGATAGCCCTTATTCTGAAATATAGACCTCCCTGTGAGGTGCTGAATTCTGCCAGCAAACTGTTCACAGGAACAGTTACAAGTGACTTAACTGCAGATGTTTCTGCTTTTCTGTTAGGACAGCGAGACCACTTCCATAAATATAAGTGTACAGTACATGGCAAGGATCTTAAGACTTCTCTGGTCTCAACCAGCAAGAAATTGCTTCTGGGCCCAGAACTGTGACTGGCAGCTTCACTTTCCTCAGTACCAGAGAGACTTGCAATGCATTAATAATCTGTGTCATGGCGGCGGAGCATCACTAACGATGATACATCAGATTCCCCAACAATAATTACCCACACAGACCCCCCCCCCTACTCGTTTGTTTTTACTCCCTATTTTTTGAGAGGGTAAATCTCCCTCTAGGGGGAAAAAAATGGCTGCCAAATCTCAGGCCACTAGAAAGGAACATCATCGGCTATAGTTTCCAATATGACAGCCATTTGAATTCCCTTTAAAACCCGGAAGTAATACTGGTAACATCCCTAGTATCTTGGGAACTGGGCGTCCCTAGAGCTGGAAATAGAGCGGTTTATCTGAGTCCAATCCTGTAATAAA